>NW_020174485.1:304009-399335 GCF_003031525.2 Neophocaena asiaeorientalis asiaeorientalis | reverse complement strand
CCATGAGCCATGGCCACTGAGCCTGCGTGTCCAGAGCCTGTGCTCTGCAATGGGAGAGGCCACAACAGTGAGAGGCCTGCGTACCGCAAAAATAAAATAAAATAAAATAAAATAAAATAAAATAAAATAAAACTGAAAGATGGTTCTTTGAAAAGATAAACAAAATTGATAAAAATTTTAGCCAGACTCATCATAAAAAAGAGAGAGAGGACCCAAATTAATGACATTAGAAATGAAAAAGGTGAAGTTAAATGGACACTGCAGAAATGCAAAAATCCTAAGAGACTACAGAAGCAGCTATATGCCAATAAAATGGTCAACCTGGAAGAAATTGACAAATTCTTAGAAAGGTATAACATTCCAAGACTGAACCAGGAAGAAAGAATATATGAACAGACCAATCACAAGCACTGAAATTGAAACGGTGTTGAAAAAATCTTCCAACAAACAAAAGTCCAGGACCGGATGGTTTCAGAGGTGAATTCTATCAAACATTTAGAGAAGAGCTGACCTATCCTTC
The DNA here is from genome assembly GCF_003031525.2 of Neophocaena asiaeorientalis asiaeorientalis. NCBI lineage: Eukaryota > Metazoa > Chordata > Mammalia > Artiodactyla > Phocoenidae > Neophocaena > Neophocaena asiaeorientalis. Next base: position 398,815 of record NW_020174485.1, on the reverse strand, counting down.
TCAAACTCTTCCAAAAAATTTCAGTGGAAGGAGCACTCCCATACTCATTCTACGAGGCCACCATCACCCTGATACCAAAAGCAGATAAAGATATCACAGAAAAGATTTACAGAAAAATATCAATGATGAATATAAAAGTAACTATCCTAAACAGAATACTAGCAAACAGAATCCAGCAACACGTTAAAAGGATCATATACCATGATCAAGTGCGATTTATCCCAGTGATGCAAGGCTTCTTCAATATATGCAAATCAATTAATGTGATACAACACATTCACAAATTGAAGAACACAAACAATATGATTGTGTCAATACATGCCAAAAATCTTTTGACAAAATTCAACACCCATTTATGATAAAAATGCTCCAGAATGTGGGTGTAGAGGGAACCTACCTCAACATAATAAAGGCCATATATGACAAACCCACAGCAAACATCATTCTCAATGTTGAAAATGTAAAAGCACTTCCTCTAAGATCAGAAGCAAGAAAAGGATGTCCACTCTTGCCACTATTATTTAATACAGTTTTGGAAGTCCTAGCTGTGGCAATCAGAGAAGAAAAAGAGATCAAATGAATCCAATTTGGAAAAGAAGAAATAAAACTTTTACTCTTTGCAGATGACATGATACTATACATAGAAAATCCTAAAGATACCACCAGAAAACGACTAGAGCTAAACAATGAATTTGGTAAAGTTGCAGGATACAAAATTAATGCACAGAAATCTCTTGCATTCTATACACTAACAATGAAAGATCAGAGAGAGCAATTAAGGAAACAATCCCATTCACCATTGCAACGAAAAGAATAAAATACTTAGGAATAAACCTACCTAAGTTGGTAAAAGTACTGTACTCAGAAAACTATAAAACACCGTTGAAAGAAATGAAACATGACACAAACAGATGGAGAGATATAACCATGTTCTTGGATTGGAAGACTCAATATTGCAAAAATTACTTTACTACCCAAAGCAATCTACATATTCAGTGCCATCTCTATCAAATTACCAATGGCATTTTTCATAGAACTAGAACAAAATATCTTAAAATTTGTATGGAGACACTGAAGACCCAGAATAGCCTAAGCAATATTGAGAATATAAAACAGAGCTGGAGGAATCAGGCTCTGTGACTTCAGAGTATAATACAAAGCTACAGTAAACAAGTCAGTATGGTACTGGCACAAAAACAGAAATATAGATAAATGGAATAGGATATAAAGCTCAGAGATAAACCTATGCACCTATGGTCAACTAATCTATGACAAAGGAAGCAAGAGTAAGCAATGGAGAAAAGACATCCTCTTCAATAAGTGGTGCTGGGAAAACTGGACAGCTACATGTAAAAGAATGAAATTAGAACACTCCCTAATTCTGTACACAAAATCAACTTAAAATAGATTAAAGACCTAAATGTAAGACCAGACATTATAAAACTCTTGGAGGAAAACATAGGAAGAACACTCTTTGACATAAATCACAGGAAGATCTATTTTGACCCACCTCCTAGAGAAATGGAAATAAAATACTAATTAAACAAATGGGACCTAATGAAACTTAAAAGCTTTTGAACAGCAAAGGTAACCATAAACAAGATGAAAAGACAACCTTCAGAATGGGAGAAAATATTTGCAAATGAAGCAACTGACAAATAATTAATCTCCAAAATATACAAACAGCACATGCAGCTCAGCATCAAAAAAAGTAACAACCCAATCCAAAAGTGGGAAGAAGACCTAAATAGATATTTCTCCAAAGAAGACATACAAATGTCCAAGAGGCACATGAAAAGATGCACAACATTACTAATTATTAGAGAAATTCAAATCAAAACTACAGTGAGGTATCATCTCACACCAGTCAAAATGGCCATCATCAAAATAATCCAGATAAATGCTGGAGAGGGTGTGGAGCAAATGGAACCCTCTTGCACTGTTATAGTAAGAATGTAAATTGATACAGCCACTATGGAGAACAGTATGGAAGTTCCTTAAAAAACTAAAAATAGAATTACAATATGACCCAGCAACCTCACTGCTGAGCATATACCCCGAGAAAACCATAATTTGAAAAGACACATGGATCCCTATGTTCATTGCAGCCCTATTTACAATAGATGGGTCATGGAAGCAACCTAAATGCCCATCAACACACGAATGGATAAAGAAGATGTGGTACATGTTTACTATGGAATATTACTCAGCCAGAAAAAGGGGATGAAATTCGGTTATTTGTAGAGAAGTGGATGGACCTAGAGACTGTCATACAGAGTGAAGTAAGTCAGAAAGAGAAAAAACAATACCGTATATTAACGCATATATGTGGAATCTAGAATAATGGTACAGATGAACTGCTTTTCAAGGCAGAAATAGAGACACAGTTGTAGAGAACAAAAGTATGGACACCAAGGGGGAAAAGGGAGGTGGGATGAATTGGGAGATTGGAATTGACGTATATACACTAATATGTATAAAGTAGATAACTAACGTGAACCTGCTGTATAGCACAGGGAACTCTACATTGCTGTACAGCAGAAACTAACACAACCTTGTAAAACAATTACACTCCAATTAAAAAAAAAATAACCATACTTAGTAAAACTTTTTTGCCATGTGTTTTAAAACTGAGCAAACTTGTGCACCTACTTATGAAATTGTAGAGTCAAAATAAAGAAGGTAATGAATGTTGAATGCATATGTTAAATATTTGATGTAATAATTTTATGCATGTATTTTTTAAACTCTCTCTGGAGAAATTTATGTTATTATATTTTATTTTTCTATTGGAGAATAGTTATTTACAGTGTTATATTAATTTCAGGTATATAATTTAGTAATTCAATATTTTTATAGATTATACTCCATTTAAAGTTGTTACAAAATATTGGTTATATTTTCTGTGCTTTACATTACATACTTGTTTCTTACTTATTGTATACTTAGTGTTTTTTACCTCTTAATCACCTTCCCTTTTCTTGCAATTCTCCCCACCCCACTCTCCACTGGTAACCACTACTTTGTTTTCTATATGTATGAGTCTGTTTCTGTTTTGTTATATTTATTCTTTTGTTTTATTTTTTAGATTCCACATATAAGTGAAAACATACGGCATTTGACTTTCTCTTTCTGAATGAATTAACAAGCATAATAACCCCCAGGTCCATCCATGTTGTTGCAAATAACTATGGCTCATGGGCCTACCCGCTCTGTGGCATGTGGGATCTTGCTGGACCGGGGCATGAACCTGTGTCCCCTGTATTGGCAGGTGGACTCACAACCACTGCGCCACCAGGAAAGAACCAAAAGTTCATTCATTTTTATGGCTGAGTAAATTTCCATTGTATATATATATATATATACCACATCTTATTTATCCATTTATCTGTTGAGGGACACAGGGTGCTTTCATAACTCGACTATTGCAAATAATGCTACTATGGACATTGGGGTACATATATCTTGTCAAATTAGTGTTTTTGTTTTCTTTGGATATATGCGCAGGAATGAAATTGTGGTATCATATGGTAATTCTATTTTTCATTTTTTGAGGAATATCCATACCATTTCTATGGTGGTTGTAAGAATTTTCAACCCACCACCACTGAACAAGGGTTCCCTTTTCTCGACATCATTTCCAACATTTCTTATCTGTGGTCTTTTTGAAAATAGGCATTCTGACCGATGTGAGGTGATATGTCATTGTGGTTTTGATTTTCATTACCCTGGTAATGAAAGATGTTGAGCATATTTTCATGTGGCTGTTAGCCATCTGTATGTGTTCTTTGGAAAATATCTATTCAGGTCTTCTGCCCCTTTTTTAACTGGGTTATTTTTAGTTTTTTGATATTGAGTTGTATGAGCTGTTTAAATATCTTCGATATTAAGCAATTATTGTTCACATAATTTGCAAATATTTTCTCCTATTCCATAGGTTGGCTTTTTGTTTTCTCAATGATTTCCTTTGCTGTGCAAAACCTTTTAAGTTTAATTAGGTCGCATTTGATTATTTTTCCTTTTGTTTCACTTGCCTGAGGAGACAGATCCAAAAAAAAATATTGCTAAGACATGTCAAAAAGTGAACTGACTATGTTTTATTCTAGGAGTATTATGGTTTCTGGTCTTACATTTAGGTCTTTAATCCATTTTGAATTTGTTTTTGTATATGGTGAGAGAAATTTTTCTAATTTTATTCTTTTACATGTAGCTGTTCAGTTTTTCCAGCACAATTTATTGAAGAAACTGTCTCTGCCCATCGTATATTTTTGTCTCCTTTGTTGTAGATTAATTGACCATATGCACGTGGGTTATTTTTCTGGGCTGTCTATCCTGTTCCATTGATCCGTGTTTTTTTTTTTTTTTTTTTTTTTTTGCAAGTAACATAGTGTTTTGATTACTGCAGATTTATGGTATAGTATGAAGTCAGGGACTGTGATGCCTCCAGCTTCGTTTTTTTCCTCAAGACTGCTTGGCTATTCATGATTTTTTGTAGTTCCATATAAATTTTAGGATTATTTGTTCTAGTTCTATGAAAAATGTCATAGGTATTTTGATAGGGATTTAATTAACATGTAAATTGTTTTGCAAGTATGTACATTTTAACAATATTAACTCTTCCAATCCATGAACACAAGATATCTTTCCATTTCTCGGTATCATCAGTTTCTTTCATCAGTGTCTTATAGATTTGAGAATATAGGTCTTACACCTCTTTTGTTAAGTTTATTCCTAAGTATAATATTCTTATTGATATGATCGTAAATGGGATTGTTTCCTGTGCTTTCTCTTTATGATAGTTCATTATTATTGCACAGAAAAGCAACAGAGTTCTGTATATTAATCTTCTATCCTGTCACTTTAGTGAATTCATAGATCAGTTCTAATAGAGTTTCGGTGGAAACTCTAGGGTTTTCTATATATAGCATCATGTTATCTGTAAATATAACAGTTTACATATTCCATCCAATTCTGATGCTTTTCATTTTTTTTTCTTGTATGATTGCTCTAGCTAGGAATTCCAATACTATGTTAAATAGAAGTGGCGAGAGTGGGCATCTTTGTCTTGTTTCTGATTTTAGAGGAATAGTTTTCAGGTTTTCACCATTGAGTATGATGTTAGTTGCAGTTTGGCATAAATGACCTTTATTATGCTAAGATATATTCTCTCTATATTAACTTTGTTGAGAGTTTTATCATGAATAGGTGTTTGATTTTGTTAAATGCTCTTTCTGCATCTACTGAGATGAACATGTGATTCTTATCCTTTGTTTTGTTAATGTGATAAATCACAATTATTGAATTGTAGATATTGAGCCATCCTTGCATCCCTGGAATAAATTCCACTTGGTCATGGTGTGTGATCCTTTCTATATATTATTGAATTTGGTTTGCTAATATTTTGTTTAAGATGTTTACATCTATATTCATCAGGGATATTGGCCTGAAATTTTCTTGCTTTTTAGTGTCTTTGTCTGATTTTGGTATCAGAGTAAGTGTGGCCTCATACAATGAATTTGGGAGTGTTCCCTCCTCTTCAATTTTTTGGAATATTTTGAGAAGTATAGAAATGCACTCTTCTTAATGTTTGGTAGAATTCACCTGTGAATCTATCTAGTCCTGGACTTTTGTTTTTTGGGAGTTTTTAAATTGCTGATTCAATTTCAGTAGCAGTAATTGGTCTGCTCAGATTATCTATTACTTCCTTATTCAGTATTGGAAGATTGTTTCTAGACATGCATCCATTTCTCCTAAGTTGTCCAATTTGTCTGAATTTAACTGTTCATAGGTTTCTCTTGTGATTGTTTGTATTTCTGTGATATTGTCCATAATTTCTCTTATTTCATTTCTTATTTTGTTTATTTCAGCCCTTTCTCTTATTTTCTTAATGAGCCCAGTTAAAGGTTTATCAATAATGTTTATTTTTTTAAAGATACCACTCTTTGGTTTCATTGATCTTTTCTATTTTTGTAGGGTCTCTATTTTGTTTATTTTCCCTCTCATATTTATTAATTATATCCTTCTGCTGAATATGGTCTTTGTTTGTTTTTCTTTTTCTCATTCTTTTAATTGGTAGTTTCGGTTGCTTGAGATTTTTCGTTTCTTGAGGTAGGCCTGCCTCACTACAAACTTCCCTCTTAGAAGTACTTTTGCTATGTCACATAGATTTTGGAAAGTTGCACTTTTATTTTCATTGGCCCCAAGACCTTTTCTGATTTCCTCTATGATTTCTTTGTTGACCTATTTGTTTGTTAGTAGCATGCTGTTTGTTCTCCACATGTTTACTTCTTTTTTCCATTTTTCTTCCTGTAATTTATTTCTAGTTTTATTCCATTGTGGTTGGAAAAAAATGCTTGATATAATTTCTATGACCTTAAATTTGTTGAGACTTCTTTTTTTTTGGACTAGCATATAATCTGTCATGGAAAATGTTCCATGTTAACTTGAAAAGAATGTGTTTTCTGCTGTTTTTGAATGCAATGTCCTGTAGATATCTATTACGTCCAACTGGTCTATTCTGTCATTTAAGACCATTGTTGCCTTATTCATTTTCTGTCTGGATTATCTGTCCTTTGATGTCAGTGAGGTGTTAAAGTTTCCTACTATTATTGTATTTTCAATTTCTCCCTTTACGTCTGTTAATATTTGCTTTATGTATTTAGGTTCTCCTATAGTAGGCACATACATGTTAATGAATGTTATAGCCACTTCTTGTACTGATCCCTTTATCATTACATAATGTCCTTTGCTTTTTGTTATAGGCTTTCTTTTCAATGTTACTTTGCACTTCTTTTTCATCTCCATTTGCATGGAATATCATTTTATATCCCCTCACTTTCACTCTGTCTGTATCTTTAGATCTGAATTACATCTCTTGTAGACAACATATGGATGGGTCATCCATCCATATGTTGCCTACAAGAGACATATGGTCACCCACCCTACGTCTTTCAGTTGGGCATTTTGTTCATTCACATTTAATGCAGTTATTGATATGTATGTACTTATTGCCATTTTGTTATTTGTTTTCTGGGTGTTTTTGTAGTTATTTTTTTCCTTTAATCTATCCCTTTGTAGTTTGATTATTACCTTTACTGTTATGTTTTTGTTCCTTTCTCTCTAGTTTTTGTATATCTATTGTAGGTTTTTTTTTTTTTTTTACATCTTTATTTGAGTATAATTGCTTTACAATGGTGTGTTAGTTTCTGCTTTATAACCAAGTGAATCAGTTATACATATACATATGTTCCCATATCACTTCCCTCTTGTGTCTCCCTCCCTCTGACCCTCCCTATCCCACTCCTGCAGGCAGTCACAAAGCACCGAGCTGATCACCCTGTGCTATGCGGCTGCTTCCCACTAGCTATCTACCTTACGTTTGGTAGTGTATATGTGTCCATGGCTTTTCTCTAATGATTAATGATGTTGAGCATTCTTTCATGTGTTTGTTGGCATCCTGTATATCTTCTTTGGAGAAATGTTGATTTAGGTCTTCTGCCCATTTTTGGATATTGTAGGTTTTTGATTTGAGGTTACCATAAAGTTCATATATGTTGACCTAAAGCTATATCTACTCTTTTAAATTTATAGTCATTTAAGTTCAAACACATTCTAAAAGCTCTATCTTTTTACCCCCCCTAACTTTTGTGGTTTTTATGTTATACTTTACATCTTTATGTCTACCCCTTAAGTGTTTATTTTAGTTATAGTTGATTTAAAAAATTTTGTCTTTTAACCTTCGTATGATCTTATTTAAGTGGTTGATTCACAGCCTTTTCTATGTATTTGCTTTTACCAGTGGGATTTTTGCTACAATTTCACCTGTTATTGCTTGTTGTAGCACTTTTCACTTAAAGAAGACCCTTTAACACTTCATGTAAGGTTGCTTTAGTATGGATGAACTCTTAAGTTTTGGTGGTCTGAGTTTTTTTTTTAATCTCTCCTTCAATTCTGAGTGATAATCTTTCTGTGTAGAGTATCCTAAGTTTAATTTTTTCCCTTTCAGTGCTTTAAATAAAACATGCCAGTTCCTCCTGGCTTGCAAAGTTTTCTGCTGAAAAATCAGCTGAGAGCCTTATGGGCTTTTTTTCTTGTATGTGACTTTTTTTTTCTCTTGCTGTCTTTAAAATTCTCTCTTTAACTTTTGCCATTTTTTATGATATATCTTGGTGTGGGTCTCTTTGGGTTCATCTTGTTTACAACTTTCTGTGCTTCCTATTTCTGGATATTTGTTTCCTTCTTCAGATTCAGGAAGTTTTCAGTCATAATTTCTTCAAACACATTTTCTACTCTTTTCTCTTTGTCTTCTCCTTCTGGGACCCCTATAGTACAATGTTAGTATGCTTGATATTGTCCCAGATTTCCTTAAACTATTCTAATTTTTAAAATTATTTGTTTTCCTTTTTTGCTGTTCAGATTGTGTGATTTACCTCATTGTATCTTGCAGATCACTTATGCTTTCTTGTTTATCACCTAATCTGCTGCTATCAATCTGGTGTATTTTTTTCTTTTTAGTTATTGTATTCTTTTTAGTTATTGTATTCTTTAGTTATTGTATTCTTCAGCTCTGACTGGTTGTTTTTTATATTTTCTAGATCTTTGTTAAAATTCTCACTGAGATTATCTATTCTTTTCCCTAGTTCAGTTGGCATTCTTAGTACTATTGCTTTGAACTCTTTATCAGTCAACTTATTTATTTCTGTTTTATTAAGTTTTTTCTTTTTCAGTTATTTTCTTGTCCCTTAAATTGAAACATATTTCTTTGTCTTCTCATTTTGTTTAATTTTCTCTATCTCTATGAAATTAGGTGAAACAGTTACCTATCCATCCCACTCTTGAATATGTCCTTGTGTAGGAGCATCCTTATGCAGTCTGCATGTAAGCATGGGCCATGTCTTCCTCCAGGGTGTGTTGGCAGACACTGTCTTAGTAGGAGGAAGGGCTGGAGATGGAGGTGCTAGTGCCAGAGCCAGATGCAAACCAATCTTTCTTCTATGATAATTAGCCATCACCCACACCCCATCAATAGTGTGGTCTTGGTCCATGGGGCTGGAGCAAGAGCCTTAAGGAATTTTACTTTCTCCTGGCTGAATGACAGTCTCCTCTTTATTTTGTGATATTGCTGAGTCCTGAGGGCTTGGGGCTGCACCTGTGATGGTTTCACTTTTTTCCAGGTGTTTTTGCCTTGGTTAGAGACTGAGTCAGGGCTGGAGAGGTTGTTGCTATTTCACTGAGCTGGCTTCACCCTCTCCCATATGTACACAGGGATGCGTGCTCTGAATATGGAAGTCTCCAACCTGGATCTAGTCTCACTCCCTTCTAAGAGTGTGCAGGGTTGTGTGATCTGGCAGTTGTGGTCTCCACCCTTTGGCTTGCCTTGCTCCCTTCCAAGTGTGTGCACCAATGCGAGTACTGGCAATGGCTGCTTCCACCCTGGTCAGTGTCCAAGCCAGCTATATTCCATCCATATGTGCACTGTCTCATTGGCAATGGAAGCCACTGCCTTAGTGGGAGCAGCACCAGAGCAAGAGGGCCTGGAGCAAGAGGCTGGTGCAGTCAGAGAGAATGTGCTGGCAGGTCCTGGCAGACTAGCCAGAGCCCCAGGCAGTTTTCAATTTGCTGCCCCCATGTTATGGTTGAGAGTAAACAAGTCTCTGTGTTAATTCTTTCAGGGTGGAAGTTAACTTTCTTACAGACCTCTGGTAAGCCCCACTGGTTTTCACACCAACTAAGGGAGCTCATTTTTCTCATCAGCGCATCTCAGGGCTGAGGTGCCCAATATGTGGCTTGAACCTCTTGCTCTCCAGGGAGAATCCCCAAGCCTGTGATATCCTCCTCCTCTTCTGTGTCCTCTGTGAGGAGTGCAGGTCCTGACCAGATTGCTTCTTCACCCTTCCCATCAGACTCCGTGTGGATCTTTCATTATAGTCTTGGTTGTAGAAGAGCTGGTCTGCTAGTCCGCAGGTTGACTTCAGTGAGAGTTGTTTTACATGTAGTTGCACTTTTGATGTTTTCATGAGGGAGGTGAGCCCAGCATTCTCCTGCTCTGCCATCTTGATCTCTTCATTGGTGTACTTAAACGATTGATGTTCAAAAAGGTTATTGATATAGTTGGATTAATTCTTTAATATTCTTTACAGTTTTCTAATTGTTGCCTTTATAGTTTGAACCTATGTTTGCTTTCCCCTCCTTTTCTTCATCTTATGGTTTTAAACTGATCATTTAATATGATTCCATTTTTCTACTTTCTTAGTGTATAAGTTGTACTTATTTTTAAAACTTTTCTTAGTGATTACCATAGAGTTTGCATTATACATCACACCTAATCCAAGTTCAAATAACACTATTACCACCTCATGGGTAGTGTGTGTACCTTACAACACCAAAATAATTCTAATTCCTCCCTCTTTTTCCTTGTACCATTGCTGTCATTTGTTTCACTAATTATAAACATGCACAAGAACACATAATCAAATATATTGTTATTTTTTTCAACAAACTGCTTCTGTTAGATAAATTAAGAGTAAGCAAAATAAATTTTTTATTTTACCTTCACTTATTCCTTCTTTGATTCCCTTCTTTACTTCATGTAGATCCAAGTTTCTGACCTATATATTTTTTTCTTCTCTGTAAGGAACTTATTTTAACATTATTTTGCAAGTCAGCTCTACTGGAAACAAATTCCCTCAATTTTTATATGTCTGAAAAAGTCTTTATTTCTCCTTCACTTTTGAATGATAATTTCTCAGGGTAGAGAATTCTAGGTTGACAGTTTCTTTCTTTCTCTCTCTCAACACTAAGTATTTCTCTCCATTCTCTTTTTGCTTATATAGCCTCTGAGAATTTGGATGTGATTCTAATCTTTTACATTTATAGTTGAAGTGTTGTTTTTCCTGTAGCTTCTTTCAGGAGTTTTCTTTATCTTTGATTTTCTGTAATTTCAAAATGGTATGGCTCAGTGCAGTTTTGTGGCATTTATCCTAATTTGTGTTCTCTGAGCTTCCTGAGTCTGTAATTTGTTGTCTGATATTAAGGAATTTTTCAGTCATTATTGTTTCAAATATTTCTTTTGTTTCTTTCTTTCTTCTCTTTCTGATATTCCCATTACATGAATGTTACTTTTTTTTTTTTTTTTTTAGTTTTCCCATAGTCCTAAATGTTCTTTTCTTTTCAGTCTTTGTTCTCTTTGCTTTTCAGTTTTTGAGGATTCTATTGCATTATTTTCTACCTCAGAGATCCTTTATTCAGTTTTATCCAGTCTACTAGTGAGCTCATCAAAGCCATTCTTCATTTTGGTTGTAGTGTTTTATTTATTTATTTTTAAACTCTAGCATGTCTGTTTTGGTTCTGTCTTAGGATTTTCATCTCTTTGCTTACATTTACTATCTACTCTTACATGCAGTATACTTTACCACTAGAGCACTGAGCATATTTATCATTGTTGTTTTAAATTCCCAGACTAATTCCAACATTCCTGCTATGACCTGTCCTGATGCTTTTGCATGTGTGTTTGCAGGGGAGAGATGTTTGCCTTGGTACATCTTATAATTTTTTCCTTAATAGCCAGACTTGTTGTACTGGATAAAAAGAACTGGGTAAAATGTAAATAAGCCTTTAATAAAGTGGTGTAAGGTGTGGGGGTAGGGAAAATATTCTGTAGTCCTAAAATTACATATTAGTTTTTTAGTGAGCCTATGCCTATGCTTTTAGACTGTTAAATTCACAAATGTTTCTCAGGTTTTTTACTTCCCCTTAGTTGAGTGAGAATGGCTTAGAATGGGCTGGAATTGGGTATTTTCCTTATTTCATGTGGAAAGCTAGATTCAGCTATAGTTGGGTATTTCCCTTCTCCCAGGTCAGTTAGGTTCTGATAATACCCCAGCAGGTTAGATTCTCATTAACTAATTTGCTCTGGTGGCAGGCTTTTTTTTTAGAAGAACAGATTGTTCTGGCATATTTCAAAATGATTCATTTTCCCTGTCCCCTACTATAAGCAAGATTATATTTTTCTCCAATATTTACTGTTAGAACTTTGTTGAGTTCCTGGAGTTAAATCTCATAGTATTGTAAAGGACCCCGTCTGATTTTGTCCCAATTGAGTTTTCAATTTCAGAGTTGTCCACACTGAGCTTCCAGCGATTCATCAATTACAGTTCAGGTAATTGGTTCCCAAGTGGATTCTCCTCATGAGTCTCTGCTCAGGCAAATCATGACTCCCTGTATGTGCCTCCAGTCTTGGAGGCACAAGCAGTTTGCCCAGTGCTCTCCCATTCTAATAGATCCAAGAAGAGTTGTTGATTTTTCAGTCTGTTCAGCTTTTTACTTGTTGATAGGATAGAGTGGTGATCTCTAAGCTACTTATATGAGGAACTGGGACCAGAAGTTTGATATGTTGACTCCCTCCCAGCTTTTTTGATGTATTACAAATAAAATTTGTACAGATCAAGATGGTGACATAGTTTCCCTCATGGGAAGACCAACTAGCAACTATCCATAGAAAAGGCACCAGAGTGAAAATCCTGGAACCCAGGGGTGAGGCTGAGGCAACCCCTGGACCACAGAGACTGAGAAGGACTGCTTTGGAAGGGTAAGAGGGGTGGCTACACTCTGACCACATCACCTCCCCCAAACCCCAGGCCAGCACAGAAACATACCAAGAGGACCCTACTGAGCCTATGGTTTCTCCAGTGGGAAATAAAGAGCCCAAAGTGGACATAGAGCTTTCCCAGCATTGTGGGTCACTTCCTAGGAGGCCCACTCATGTCTAACCTCATGGGGTGGCAGTAAAATTTTCAGGGCTTGACCACTGTAGATAAGATTGTGACAGAGAAGTGAGTGGAGCTTACAGCAACCACCCTTCACATGTTGGCAGCTATGTCCCATGGATGCTGCTGGTTCCACAGTCAGGTCTGCATTTGGTAGGTCTGTTACCAAGGGTGTTTAAGGGTTTGGCTTCCACTGGGTCCCTTATTGTGCTCCTGGTGGGTCCCTTGGTGGACAGGCCTTCCTTAGGACTACAGTAGAGCATGGCTAGAGGTGGGTCACAGGACTACTTCAGGAATGACAGTCAGTCCAAGGTCAGAGGCATGTGTTACCAGGGCACAGAAGAACATCTATTCTCATGGGTCCCTTGGAAGAAGGGGCTGATGGCAGGCTCATGGAAAAGCAGACTGGAGCCAAGTCTACAGGAGGACAGAGAATTTCACATTTGTAATGACCCATTGTTTTTCCACCTCTGCACTTGTTGAGGGGGCCAAAAGTCACCCAGAGCAGTGCTCAACTTTAACATTCACATGAATCTCCTGAGTAACTTGTTAATATTCAGGTTCTGATTCAGTAGGTCTTGAGATGATCCTTGAGATTCTGCATTTCTAACAATCTTCCAGATGATATTGTTGCTGCTGGTCCACAGATCACCCTTTTATTAACAAGATTCTAGGACAATGGCCTTGGACCCTGACCCTGATATTTAGAGGCTTCTCTATTAAATGCTCCAAAGAGGTCCTCAGTAGCTACAACGTGGAGGTGACTGCAGCAACCACTCATTATTCACCCAATGGGGCATTAGCATACCAACAGCCTTATAGCCCCTTATTGTGCCTAGATCCTGTTGGAATTTGAGAGAAAGGTGAGCTCTGTGGGGCAGATCAGTCTAACCATTTTCCAGGAAGGTCTCACTTCACCTACATTGGTTTCCCCATATCTCAGCTTTGTATGTTTTGTCCATCAATCCAATCCCATATGCCTACTGTCTTCCAAAAAATCTTCAAACTTCCTGGTTTGTTCTTTGTACCCTTCCTGGTTGTCCAGCACTGCTATAGACTATTTTAAATTTTACACTGTTTTTGTCATTTCAGTGAGTTCTGTGAAGGGTAGGAGAGAAGAATGTATGGGCTCAGTTTGTCATCTCAGAGCAGAAGTCCTACTTTTGATTTCAAAGTAATTGAAGTCTCTTCTCCCACTTACTATTTGAGGCCTGATTTGTTCCAATAGAAAAAAAAAATGTGGCTAGTTCCCGTTCTGAGCCATTTTCAGGAAAAACAACAACAACAACAAAAAAAAAACAAAAACAAAAAAACCTGAGAGCAGATACAAATGGAGAAGGTTATAGGAGAAAGCCACTTCCCTTCATAAAAATCAACTCAGAATCTTTAATTGCAGGCCTTGGCAGGGAAATGGCTGCTTATGAAGTGGCCCTAATCTACCCACCCCGTTTTACTTTACTTCCAGGGCATGTTTATTTCAATTTCCATTGTCATCACCATACCTGACCCCAAGGTGACATTGATTCTCCTTGGACACTCTGATCCAAGTGTAGACAAATTCCTATGCCTTGGTTTCCTCAGTAAGTAGTAGTGTCAATAACAATAACAGTAATTATAACAACAGTTTCTCTTCTTTACCCTTCTTATATGCCAGGTACTGTGCTAGGAACTTGGGATGAATTTTCTAGTTACTTCCTCTTAGTTATCCTGGAAGGTGGCTAAGATTATTATCTCCATTTTGATGAAACTAAGGTGCCATGAGGTTAAGTAGCCTACTCAGGTAGCAACTCGCACAGCCAGAGTTAGAACCCAGGTCTCTGTGAGCCCAGAGTCACAAACTTAATCATTTTGCTAAACTGAATATTAAAATATCCCAGCTCACCTATATGTAAATATATTACCATTAGCTCCTGGATTCCCACTTGACAGGCTGACATCCTCCCCAGTGACTGAGGCCAGCCAAAGCCTCTACCTCCAGGAATAGAGGATCTGTGACTCTAAGAGAAATAGTGGAAAGACCCCATTTGCCAAATGGATTCAACTCAAATACTAGACATACCTGATAAAAATGTATCAGCCTAAAAAATATAGACATGATGTGGGACTTTGTGGATGACAATCCTCTATTTTACATTCAATCAGCAGATTTATATTCTTCATTATTCTTAAAAGTCCATCTTTTGCTTCCAAACAAGTAAAAAGCATATTAAAGAAACCCAAAGTTCACAGGTTACTAACTCAGCACTCAATCTGTTGTGTTCACTGTTTTGTAAATTAACCATGACACTAAAATCTCTCTATGCACTGGTTGAATCACTTTTAATTAACATGAGAGCAGTAGGTTCTTCAGAAAAACAATACTTCCACTTATCAAAATGTGGTATTCTTCCAAAGGAAGTGAATATCATGTTCAAGGCATCTGTTTTCTTCACAAAACAAAACATTTTGAGGGAGCTGTTTTTCCCATAGTGACAACATGAAGATTTGAATAACTTCATCAGAGCAGGACTTCTCCTGATCAGCTAACCTAAAACCACTCAGAGAAGGCCGTGATGAGTTTTCACAATGGATCCACTTTTCCAGATATTTGAGTTTGCTTTGTGTGAACAATCAGAGCCTCTGAGGTGAATGCATAGATCACATGAACCAGTAAACGGACTTTGCAACATGAATGCTATTCCCACACTGAAAAACTTAGCAATTTTTGTTTTTGTTTTTTTCTTGTGGAGTTTTGGTAGGAAATGAGATGAAGTAACTATAATAGGAAAAAATTCATGATATATAACTGCCATATTTTTAACAGAAATCTGCCAAATATTCTTTACCTTAAAAGGACACTATAAAATGCCATAATCATTTTTTAAATTGACTTAATTAGAAAAGACCAAATGTATATATAAAGGATAATGCATGGACCCATCAATTTGTTTTCTGACGCCTGCTGGCAGGGAAGACAACAGAGGGTTGATGGAGAGAAGGCTGGAAGCCAGACGAGGAAAGAGGAAGGTCACTGTCATTTATTTGAGAAAATTCTTTCATATAGGCATGGGGTTGGGGGCAGTGGAACAAGGGTTTCTCCTTGAGGCAGATTTGGAGAGCTGTATTGTGGAATTCTTCAATAGCATAGGAGCAGGAAAGTGTTGCATTAAGGCCACCTTCTTTTTATCTGTAACAGCTTTATTGTAATATAATTCACATAACATAAATTTCAAACTTTAAAAAGTATACAATTCAGTGCTTTTAGTATATTCACAGAATTATGTAATCACTAACACAGTCAATTTTAGATAATTTTTATTACTCCAAAGGAAATCCATTAGCAGTCACTCCCGTCTACTTCCCAGCCCTTGGCAACCAGTAATTCACTTTCTGTCTCTATGGATTTGCTTATTTTTGATATTTCATATAAATGGAACCATAAAAAAGCCTTTTGAGTTTGGCTTCTTTCACATAGCATAATATTTCATCCATTGTAGTATCAGTATCATATCAGTATTTCATTTCTTTTTATGGTTGAATAATATTCTGTTATAGAGATATAACACATTTTATCTATCCATCACTTGATGGACATTTGGTTATTTCCACCTTTGGCAATTATGAATAAAGCTTCTATGAACATTTATGTACAAGGTTTTGTGTAGACATGTTTTCATTTCTTTTGGGTATATCGCTAGGAATGGAATTGATGTTGATATGGTAACTGCATGTCAAACTTTTTGAGAAAATGTAAGGCCCCACTTTTAACAATTTGAGTGTTTACTATGTCTTAGGCATTGTGGTATTTTCCATGTTAGCTGTAAACTGATTTACTCCTTATAACAATTGTGCAAAGTAATTACTAACTACTCTTATTCCCATATGACAGGTGAGGAAAATGAGGCTCAGAGAGGGGATGCCATCTGTTTATGGTCCCACAGCTAGGAAGTGGATGATGGAGCTGGGATTCGAACTCAGGCAGTTTGGCTCCAGAGTTTTTGGAGGAGGAGATGGCCAGACAGAAATAAAAATTCTTGCTCTGAAAAAAAATGATGATTTCAGATTAGCATATTTGTTTTATAGCAGAGGTTTGGAATTTGACTTTCACTGACTAATATTTTTAGTTTAACCAAGTGGTTAAAAGTGCAAACCCTACAGCCAGATGGCTTGGGCTTGAGTCCAAACTCTGTCACTCACTACTTGTATGACTTTGGACAATTTACTTAACCAATATGTGCCTCAGTTACCTCATATGCAAAATAGTTAAATAATGGTATTTTTCTTATAGGGCTACTGTGAGGATTAAATTGATTTAATACATGTAATGCACTTAGAATAGGGCTTGTGTATATGGTAAGTGCTCAGTAAATATTAATGAAATATGGACAAGCATTTCCAAACTTTTTCGATCCTGTACCCCATCAGTAAAACATTTCTGAGCACAACTTCCCAATATAGGTGTATTTATTATAAGCATGTGCTACTGACAATCCATTTTAATTATTGGGACAGGTTAAGTTCCTTCTTATTTTTTAAATAATAGAGAAGTTTTAATATTTTCTTCTGTATTCCTCATGGATGATCTTGTGTCCTTTACTCTGACCATGTACCCTGTCCCAGATGGAGTACCCAGGTCTGGAGTGAGAGAAGAACTGACTTATCCCAGGTTTTTAAATATTGCTATGATACAGGGTTTCTGGACCTGTGTCTCTATGTATGTGGGTAGGGGAAGGGATAGGAGCAAGCAAGATGAAGAAGGAACTTCTAAGAGTTACAAGAATGAGCTCTTTCTATTAGGGGTTTCCTCTGGGGAAAGGGGAGTGTCTGGTTACCTATAAAACAATGAGAGGTTTCCATTTTATAGACAAGTACACCCTACCAAGTAAACAGAATGACCTCAATCTCTCTCTGGGCAGGTATAAAATTCAGGTGAGTACTTGCTGTGTTGAGCTCCTTTTAGTCCTCAGAACTGAGGACAGCAGAAGAGGCCAGTAAAGACTCCCTGTCTTAGCTATGTTGGGCTTCTGGTCTCAGTGAGCACAGAGGACATGCTGAACCCAAAAAGAACAGAGTGAAACTGTTAAGATTCCTCTGGACCATTCTGCCTCTCCTTTCAGAGAAAAGGGAGCTGGACAGGGATTTAGCAGAATTTGAGTCACCTCCCTCCTTCAGTTTAGAGAAGAGGAAACTATGATCCTGGAAAACCTCCTTCACTCTTTCCCTTCTCTGAACCTCACAGTGATTTAGTGTAATAATAATAATAATAATAATAACAGCCTTCATTTTACTGAGCTACTACTGTTGTAGTTGCTTTACATGTATTAACTTATTTTACCATCATAACAAACTCCTATGAGCAACAGACATGCTTTTGGCCTCAAGTGAAATCAAACTTATCTAACTGTAATCTAATTCAATTGGCGTTTCTTTTCTTCACATAATAATCCAGAGGTAGGTGGTTGCTGAATATTTCTGTAATTTGCTAACGTCATCAGGGACCCAGTCTCTTATCTTTTTTTGCTACCATCCTTAGTATGTATAGATCTTTAGCCTCATGCTTGTTACTTCATGGTCACAGATGGCCACCCTATCTCAAGGTGTCACATCTGCATTCAAAATAGGGAAAAGAAAACAGGTGTTGGTGCCAGTTGTATTTCATCCCTTTATCAGGAGACAAAAGATTTATCAGAAACCAGCCCCCTATCAGCAGACTTTCTCTAACATTTCCTTAGTTAGGTGTTGGTCACATGGTTACCTTTTGCTGCAGGAGAAGCTGGAAAAATAAATATTTAACTGAGCACATTGTTGCCTCAAAATTGGGGTTTGAGTTGCAAATAAGAAAGGATAAATGGATACTAGAAAGGCAATCAACAATTTTCAGTAATATATAAGTACTATTAGAATCCCTATTTTACAGATAGGGAAACTAAGGCATGGAGTAGTTAAGTAACTACCCAAGGTCACACAGCCAATTAACAGTAGAGCTATGATTTGAACCCAGGCAGTCTGGCTCCATACCAGTGTTTCTGGAACATTCTTTGTGACAACCTACCTTTAATATTGACAAGCTACCTTTAATATTTAATACCTTTAATATTGCATCCCAGTATACATAACTTTCAAATTCAAAACACTACATACATTTTCTATCTACAATATTCTATTCTATTTCCTATTCTATTCTATTCCATTCTATTATTTCATTTTTTAAAATGCTGGTCATGTTCAACTAAACTGATTTTTTGACCTGCAATTTGAAAATAATTTTACTGCATTGCTCTTCCAAAACCACCATTTCCCTAATGGGATTTCTGGGGTACCAAGAAAAACTTCCTGGTGTTATGTCACTCTCTCAAGTCCTGCCTGAAATGCCACCATTTCTTTTTTCCCCTAGATATTTGCCTCTTATTAAGTCTGATCCAAGAAGGGGATGTTTTGAGGGTTCCTGTTTTATACAGCCAGACACAATTTCTAACTCATAAAATCACCAATGCTTCAGTGAGAATGGTAGCACTTCACATGATACACAGTGAGCACTAATTCATGTGTACTAGCTGAATCTCCCCAAGAAGCATATCCCCTGATACAAGGGGATTAGGGAAGTGATGCAGGGAGGTGAAAGCAGGAAATATGGGGTGTGTTATTAAACCAGCTGCTACAGTGGGCAACTGAAGCTTAATCCCTGGGGAAACTCTGGGGAAAAGTGTCAAATAAAATTTTCAATTATCATCCCTGAGGAGCAAGGGAACCAGGACATTTATATCCTTCCCCCATCAGGCATTGGTTAAGGGCTATTCCCAGGGCAGGGGAGACAGTAATTCCCAGGTACTTCTGGCCTGCTATATTCTGGACAAAATGGGTTCTATCAGCCTGAGGGACGCCTTCCAACAAAGACACAGGTTCTGGATATTGAAAGTTAGGTTGGTGTGTAAGGAAATGGTAAGGGAGATAGATGGAACAGCAACAGCATCTGCTACAACATGTTAGCTTGCATCCTTATCAATATTATCCTCAGTTCACATATATATTCAACAGTTCTTGAGTGTCTGGTTTATTGCCATGTTGCTGCAGTAATGGATGACACAGTGTTGTAAGAACCTCAAGCGGGGCAAGTCTGAGTTTTAAGCCCAGCTCATGTGCTAACTCTGTGACCCTGATCAGTAAAATAGGGAAAATATTTATACCTACCCCTTAGGATTATGGTGAGAACCTATCACAAAGCTTAGCATATTAGCAAGTGCTCCATAAGTGCTAGCTAGTATTTATTAATAATAAAAGGGATTTTCAGTTGATCATGTTGTTTAACCTATGAAATGGGGACAGTACAT
The DNA here is from genome assembly GCF_003031525.2 of Neophocaena asiaeorientalis asiaeorientalis. Classification (NCBI taxonomy): domain Eukaryota; kingdom Metazoa; phylum Chordata; class Mammalia; order Artiodactyla; family Phocoenidae; genus Neophocaena; species Neophocaena asiaeorientalis. Next base: position 378,744 of record NW_020174485.1, on the reverse strand, counting down.
ATACCTATAGGTATGGGGCTGGAAATAAATATGGACTGCATTAGCTAAGGCTGAACAGGAGACAGAGGGTATGGAATCTGGTGACCAGGAAGCTGGACAGCTAGGAGGTGTCTTGTTGAAGCTATATTGTGGTTGGTTTGCTACCAGAGCTTGGAAGTTCCCATCTCTCTTCCCAGGAATACACACTTACAAAGGAATTTGTACTTGAGTATGATTTACCACTCCATAAGCACCATGCAGATAGGAATACTATCTAATTTGTTCACCTCTAGCATGCAAGTAAATATTTGTTGGATTAATAAACAAATGGGGCTTCCCTGGTGGTGCAGTGGTTGAGAGTCCGCCTGCCGATGCAGGGGACATGGGTTCGTGCCCTGGTCCGGGAAGATCCCACATGCCGCAGAGTGGCTGGGCCCATGAGCCATGACAGCTGAGCCTGCTTGTCCAGAGCCTGTGCTCCGCAACGGGAGAGGCCACAACAGTGAGAGGCCCACGTACCACAAATTAAATAAATAAATAAACAAATGAATACAAAGTCACATACAGAGACTCTGACCTTATCTACCAGGATTTTAGTTGTGCTATTCCCTCCACTTTGGCATACCCTCTATTCCTCTTCCCAGTCCCTGCCCCGTGCCTTTTCCACATGTGTGTAGTAAAAAATTTATCCTAGCCCAAAGACAGGTCTGACCTTTGCCCTCAGCTTCTGGGAAGTAATCTCTTAGCCCTTGAAATGTCGTGTCTGATAGGAGTATTTTTGTTTGCCTGGGGGCCTTGGGTCAACTGATAGTCTAACAATGTTATTTAGGATGGGGTTTTGGGCCACATCAACAACGTGATTTAGGGTGGGGGCTCTGAGTTACCTGGTATCAGCTCATCTTCTGAGAAGACTGGAGATGGGGATTAGCCAGAGGGGCAGTGATGGAGCCCCAACAAAATCTTTAGAAGCTTGGGTGTGCTTTCCTGGTTGGCAATACTCCATGAATATTGTCACATATTTATGCTGAAAAGTAACATTGTCCTGACTCCACAGGGATAGGAAAACTGAAGCTCCCTGTTTGGTACTTTCTTATACTCTGCTCTGTGAGCCTTTCTGGTGGATTATCGAAGCTAAGGGTGTTATTTGGGATTTCTGGACTTTCAGTTGGTGCCAGAAGGGAGGGTTGTCTTGTGTGAACTGTTTCCCTTAACTTCACAGTTGCTCAAACGTTAACATGGTAGAAATTTCCCTGTCTTCTGAGACAGTTCAAACATTTCCTTCTTTGGTAGAGATTTCTAATGTTCATCCATATCTAGTTCTCCTGCCCTTCTGAGTTCATAGGACTTTTAGTTTTCTGTTCCCTTGAAGTCGGATGAAGCCATGTGATCAGTTCTGGCTAGAGAATTTACCTGTAAGTGAGAAACAATCTAGGGCTCTCTTTCCAGCTGTGATGATTATGGAAATATGTCTTGAGATGGAGGTGTAGTAAGGCAGAAGCAGCCCAGATTGTGTACTATCACATAGGTGATAGCTGCCCCAGAGAGTCACCTGGACTCACAGCAGGATTTGTATGAGCAAGAAATAAATTCTTGTATGTTAAAGCCATTAAGATTTTGGGAAAAATCTGTTACTGCAGCACAACTAAACTTATCCTGATTGCAAAGATCTTCCTCAATCACAATTAACCACTCCAGTTTTTGAGTGCTTCCAGGCCCACATCCATCCTTGTTATGGTCCATGCTTATGTGTTCTCACTAAATTCTGAGTGACTGTAGATATTTTATTTTAGTCATCTTGGTATTTCTTGTGTACCTGGCCCAGATTACATATTCAGGATATGCAAGTTGAATCTAATTCAGCTGGTTGGCAGCATGGCTCTTGTGGAGATGGACATAAACCTGCCTAAACAATCTGCCTTAAATGATGTACTGGTGAGCTAAACAGAAGTAATAGAGGCTTCTGAAGAACACAGGGACACTCTATGGCCATGTACCATTCCTTTCTTCCTCTTCCCCAACTATATGAGAAAACAGTGTCCATGTGACACTCATGGCCTACTGGAGAAGGAAGTCACAGTTCAAGAGAGAAATGGGAGAGATGGAATCAGGATAGAGTGCTTCCAGGGAACATGAATTTTACCTCCCAACACCCCCTCTAACTGTGTTGCAAACCCAGATGGTCTAATCTACCTATGGTCAGGCTGAACTGTTACCCTGCAGGTGGTTGGACTTGGTGGAATGCTGAGGTCTCATTTTGTTATCTTGGGCTCGGTAGGTAAAGGCCCGGGCAAGCAAGATCTACCTCACCAGTCCCGTATCCTATTCAGGACAGAAGTCTCTGGGAGCCAGGGGTAAGAAGGTCATCATAAATAAGGAAATCCCAAAGGGTCTAAAAGTTAAGTGGGTCAAGCAGCAGAGTGGTGGTCTCTGACTGAAACATTGAAGTAAGCCAAAGCCCACAGCAGAGACCTTAGGCCTCCTCCCCCTTGCTCTTGGTACTAGAGACAAAAGGACCTATGGCTATAGTCACCTGTTGGAAGCCTAGGTTAGAAAACTTAAGATACAGGGCTCTCAAGGAGATTATAGGGAGTGACACATTCATGTGCTAGTATCAACCTATTCCATATTCTTGCTTCCAACCCCCCTCAACCCATGCTGCACCCAGGAACTCTCTGATAGTAGGCAACTCTGAGATCAATTAGAAGGGGTTTGGGAGATGGGTGAAGAATAAGTATTTTATTAAGGTCAGTGTTTATTTCTTCTGGAGAAAGGCAGGTTAAGTAGTATCAGAACATACAAACTATTGTGCCTCTAATGGGCAGCATAAGATACCACGTGGGAGCCTTGTGGACAGCAAGGAGCATGTATGTGCAGGAGACACCATGATGAAAGAAACAGTAAGGTCACTCCATCCACTTTGGGGGATGGATAAAGAATATGTCTACCTCTGAGGAGACAGGACTGGAAGCATTAGGAAAGAACTGGAGGTGGGGGATTCCTAAGTGATATGGATTCTGGTTAGGTCCCAAAAGCAGCTTTTAAGCTCATGTGAGAGTACACAGGGCAGGTACTGGACTTACAGCTGCAAGGAAAAGGAGCAAGGTCAGGAATGAGCCTTCAAGTCTTGTGAAAGAGCCAAGTGACATGAAGGACAGTCCCACCCATGAAGACATTTGAAGCACCCCTGGTTACAGGATCAAACTTGATTCTTGTGGCCCACTCTTCCAGAAAAGACATGGAAGGCCACAGACAGACCATGGAAAGCCTGGCAATAGAACAGCAGGGCTGGCAGGCCAAGACTAGGCTGGTGTAAGCTGTCCCTGCCAGGCAAATTCCCTTTATTTCACAATTGGTAAAACACACACACAAACACACACACAAAATGGCATGAGAGCTATGCCTGGAGGTGTCTTTTTACTTCTTTTATTGAACTCCATAAATATTTTCATAAGGCTTTGTGTCATTACAACATCATATTTTTGTTAAACATTTTTTTTAAACACACAACTTTGACACTTGTTTGACAGGGTCAAACAGTCAGATAGAAGAAATGAAATAATAAACTGGCAAGTGCAGAGCAGCAGGGGTAATCAAAATCACTGTTGCCCATCCATCCACCCCAGCCCACCCCATCCCCAAAACACTAAAAATCACTATTTGGCTTCACACTAGAATTGTTAGAACTCTCTTGTTGCTGTCCTTATAAATCCTTTAGAGATATACATATAGAAGGGACAAGAGGGAGAGAGAGAAAGAGGAGGTGGATTTCTGGGTTAGGACCATCCCACAAGAGGACCCATAGAATATATTAGCAAAGCCTTTTTGAGCAAATCCAGGCCTCATTGAGTTGAGGAAAGGGGATCTCTGGGCCATGCAGAAACAGAGATTATAGAGTTCTTGTGGATAGCATCGCTGTGGGAACACAGAATAGGCTTGGATCCTGAGCCCAGGTAATGGGGTTCCCCTTGGGGCTGTTGGCCACCGGTCTGCTTTTCTGCCATAGACTGGGGGAATATTCCAAGCAATGGTGAACAGATTTCTTGTTGTTTTCATAAATTATTGGCATCTGATGAGGTCAGTGGGTTGGGTGGATGAGAGGTGGGTGGAAAGAGGTGATAATCCCTGATCCTGGAGCTCTGGGCACAGCCCCAGGGGAGCAGGAAGTGGGAGTGTGAGTGAGCTTGGCCAAGAGAAGTTGTAGGTCCAGGGACCTGTCCATGCATCCCCTCTTGGTGTGCCCCCAGGCCCTGGAGAAACAAGTCAAGGCCAAGCCTAGTGAGAAGGAATTGAAAGTAGGAAAATAATGTACACTCAAGGGAGGCCTACACAGCCAGACATTCTGCTTGCCAGGGAAGCCATTTTAGCTTAGGCACTGGGTACCAGGTTCCTTGTCAAGTGGGCTTAAGTAGCTGGGTCAGGTGCTGAGCAGTTGTGGCCAGTCCCGAGCCCTGGCCCTCTGCCCAGCTCACACTTATCCTTAGCTAACTCCTCAAGTCTCATTTGGGTGTGGTGGAATGGGAGCTTAAACAGCTTGTAATTTGATTCCCATAGAAGAAAAATTCCCAGGCTGGGCAGGGCCTGGTCTGGGTCAGGAGGCGTAAGAGCAGCAATCAAACCAGCTATGCTGTGTCCCATGCAGCCATGAGTCCTTTCATGATTAAGTCTTCTCCCACAGGGTCCAGGATAGACTCAAAATCTCCAGATTCCTCACTAGAATGGCTCTCCATAGTAGGGCCCATCCTTACTCCTTTGTACTCCATTCTCCTTGCTGTTCAAGGTCTATCTATCTGAGGGGCTATGTGGAGAGGAGGAATAGGGAGTACTCATAGGGAGTCTGTCTCTTTTTGTGGAAAGTTAGTTTTTCCTCAGTGTAAAGCCTACCAAAAATGAGCCTGAGGGTAGCAACTCTGCCTCAGATCCTTTCTCCACAGGGAAAAGTCCCCTAGGCTCCTCGCTTGCTTACTTCAAATGTTGTGGGATGGGAGAATGTTGGAAACAGGGCAGTCTTTGAGTGCCAGAAGTGCTTTAACTATGCCCATACCAGCAACCCTCCTGTGCAGGGGAGAGCAGGAGAAAGAAGGAAGACAGGAAGAAGGGAAGGAAGGAGCCATGGAAGATTATCCATGCAATCGGCTAACAATGGGGGAAGTTTCACATAAGTTAGGAACTGTAAGTACATATCTTGGGCTGAGGTTGTCTCTTTCATGCCCATCTTTGTTCTTTCCTATAAGAGGTTACTATCAGCCTTTGATTCTGTCCAGGTCAATAATTTGAATACAGTTGATGATCTTGGTCAGGTGGGCTCTGTCTTGACCTCTCAGAAATTCCAGCAATGCTGCCTAAACAATCTGCCAATAGGGAGCAGGTACAACCAGGTCCCCGATTGCAGTGGGGAGTTCTACTCTAAACCTGCTTGGTACTGGAGGCAGTTGAATCCCTCCTCCAGGAGGCAGAGTCTCAGCCTCTTTATTTCTAGTTCAGATTTTTTAGTTTAGGGGAGGGACAAGCCTAGAAGAAACACCATAACCAAAGTGGCATGAAGAAGAGAAAAACTGACCCAAAAACCCCAGATACAAAACTGGCATGACCCAGCAGTGCTGCAACATGGGAATCCCCAGTGCTAGCAGAAGAAATAGCCCAAATGCAGAATGCTCCCTGAACAGAAGTCCTCTCCAGCATCATTACTCTGACATTCCCTTGCTTCTGTTTAGTTTCGATCCCTCTACAACACCTAAAACACAGTGAAAGCAATAGAAATATTGAGCACTTATGTCACAGGGCACAACAGAGCATGTCCAGACTGGCATGACTGAGGACAGAAGATGCAGGGAAAAGGCTATTTGGGGCAACTGCAGGGCTGCAGAAATATTCGCAGATGATTAGTTGAGGGAGTGGAGGAAGGGGATTCTCCCTTTACCCAGTGAAAAGGAAAAGGAAAAAAAGAAATTCAAAACTCCCAAACTCCACCACATCAAATTAAATTCAAAAGTCATCAGCATCAGTATCATCAGGTAACTAAAAAACAATACAAACACATCTATGTTAATAATGACAAGTCAATGAATCACTCACAGGAGAGCAAAAAGATTATCTCAACAAGAAAAGGAACAAATAGAAATGTCATTTTCTGAAAGTAAAGAGGAGGGGGACAGGGTAAGAATGGAAAACATTTTAAGAAGGGATCATGTGTTTGGAATTCATTGGTACTTCTTCCTACCAACTACAGATTTTACTTCCTACAAAAGGTCCATCTATAAATATAATTTTATTTACTTTATTTTAAAATTATCTGTCTCCCTGTTGGTATTATTTTTTGAAGGGGGTTAACCTGCTGAAGTTTTGCCAGAATGGTGACTGGCTGCGCTTGGGTTCGGTGAACTCAAAGACCTGCGACTGAGCGATGCCATCAGGGACCAGGTACTGGCCCTGGTTTAACGGGTCCTGCGGTGGTGGGTAGGAAGGAGGAACTGAGCGAGCAGAGGTGACACCTAGAGTAGATGGGAGATCAAAGGGAAATGGTATAAATTAAGTAGTAAGGGGCTTCTCAAAGCACCTAGTGCCCACTTTTAATCCTTATCTCTATTCAGAACAGAATAGGCTGAGGAACACAGCATATGATTCAGAATGCAAGGATGATCTCTCTGCTGCTCCCAAATACCTTTCTCATCTGCTGGTCAGTGTCTGAAATTTCAACATTATAGTTTCTCTGTTTGCCTTTGTTTGATGATTTGATCCCATTACCCTGGAAGTAGTATCATATTAAGCCATCATATAACATATTAAGACATTCACACTTCAGTGGGAAGGAACCACTTCTTTTCTAAAAGCCAGTATTTTGTTGTTTTGTTTTTGTTCTTGTTATTGTTTTCCAGCTTTATTGAGATGTAACTGACATACAATGTTGTGTAAGTTTAAGGTATGCAATGTGATAATTCATTATGCATATATATTGTGAAATAATTACCACAATAAGGTTAGTTAGCACATCGATCACCTCACACAATTACCTTAAGTATACAATAACATATTGTTAACTACATTAACCATACTGTACATTATATCTCCAAAACTATTTCATCATATAACTAGAAGCTTGTGCCCTTTGACCAACATCACCCCACTTTCCCCAACCCCAACCCCTGGCAACCTACTTTCTGTTTCTATAATTTTGCCTTTTTCAGATTGCTTATATAAATGACATATTGTATTTGTATTTTTCTGTCTGACATTTCACACAGCATAACTCCCTAAAGACCATCCATATTTCCATAAATGGCAGGATTTCCTTCTTTTTATGGTTGAATAGCATTCCACAGTGTGTATGTGTGTGTGTGTGTGTGTGTGCGTGTGTGTGTGTCTTTTTGGGGTGTATGGTTTATAAAAAATGTTCTCCCATTGCATAGGTAGCCTTTTCATTTTGTTGATTGTCTTTTGCTATGCAGAAGCTTTCTAGTTTGATGTAGTCCCACTTGCTCATTTTTGTTTCTCTGGCTTTGATTTAGGTGTCATATTCAAAAACTCATTGCCAAGATCAATGTTGAGGAGTACAGGGAAAACAGGGAATACTCTGTTTTCGTCTAGGAATTTTATAGATGTGGGTCTTACACTTAAGTCTTTAATCAGTTTTGAGTTAATTTTTGTGAGTGGTGTTATATAGGAGTCCAATACAGTCCTTTGCATGTAAACATTCAATTTTCCCAATACCATTAATAAAAGAGACTATATTTCCCCCACTAAATATTCTTGGCCTCCTGAAAAATATTAGTTGACCATAAGTGTGGGTTTATAATTGGGCTCTTGATTCTGTTCCATTGATCTATATGCTGTTTTTTATGCTAGTACCATACTTTTTTGATTATTATAGCTTTGTAATATAGTTTGAAATTGGGATGCATGATTGACCCAGCTTTGTTCTTCTTTAACAGAACTGCTTTGGTAAATTGGGGTCTTTTGTGGTTCCATATGAATTTTAGGAGTGTTTTCTCTCCTTCTATGAAAAATGCCATGGAATTTGAGATAAGGATTACAGCAAGTATACAGATGGCTTTATATAGTAAGGACATTTTCACAATATTAATTCTTATCATCCATGAATATGGAATATCTTTCAATTTATTTGTGTCTTCTTCAATTTCTTTCATAAATGTCTAATAGATTTCAATGTGCAGATCTTTAACCTTCTTGGTTAAACCTATTCCTAAGTACTTTACTATTTTGTGCTATTGCAAAGGGGATCATGTCCTTAATTTCTCCTTTGAATGTTTGTTGTTAGTGAAACACAACTGATTTCTGTACACTGATTTTGTATCCTGAAACATTACTGAATTCCTTTATTATTCTGATATTATTATTTCTTGGGATAGTCTTTAGAGTTTTCTATGTATGAAATCATATCATCTGTAAACAGAGACAATTTGACTTCTCACTTTCTGACTTTAATTGCTTTTTATTGCCTGACTGCTCTGGCTAGGACTTCAAGAGCTATGCTGAATAGGAGTGGTGAGGTTTGGAATCCTTGTCTTATTCCTGAACTTAGAGGAAAAGCTTTCAAACTTTCACCTCTGAGTATTGTTATTAGTGGTGAGCTTGTCATAAAAGGCATTGATTATATTGAGATATGTTCTTTGTATACTCAATTTATTGAGAATTTTTATCACGAAAGATGTTGAATTTTGTAAAATGCTTTTTCTGCATCTATTGAGGTGATCATGTGATTTTTATCTTTCATTCTATAAATGTGGTGTGTCACATTTATTGATTTGCATATGTAGACCATGCTTGCATCCTAGAGATGAATCCCACTTGATGATGATGCATGATCCTTTTATGTGCTGTTGAATTTGGTTTGCTAGTATTTTGTTGAGAATTTTTACATCTATATTCATCAAGGATATCTAGTAATATCTTTATCCAGCTTTGGTATCGGGGTAATGCTAGCTTCATAAAATGAGTTTGAGAGTGTTCCTTTTAGGTTTTTGACTAGTTTGAGAAGGACTGTTGTTAATTCTTTTTAAAATGTTTCATGGAATTCACCAGTGAAACCATCTATCTGTTCCTGGGCTTTTCTTTGTTGGGAGGTTTGACTACTGATTCAACCTCACTTGTTATTTGTCTGCTCAGATTTTGTATTTTTCCCTAATTTGAGACAATAATAGACATAGTACATTGTATAAGATTAAGGTGTACAACATAATGATTTGATATATGTATATACTGCAAAAAGATAAGCACATTAAGGTCACTTAACATCCATCACTTCACATAGTTACACGTTTTTTCTTTTGATGAGAACTTTTACAATCTACTCTCTTAGCAACTTTCAAATATACAATACAGGTTTGCTAACTTTAGTCTTCATGCCGTATGTTACTTCCTCAACCTCATTTATTTTATAACTGAAACTCTACCTTTTGACCACATTCACCTATTTCCCCAACCCAACACCCCTTGCATGTGGTAAACATCAATCTCTTCTCTGTTTCTACAAATTCAGTTTTATTAGATTCCCCATATAAGTGATATCATACAGTATTTGTCTTTCTTTGTCTGAATTATTTCATTTAACATAACACCTTCCAGGTTAGTCCACGATGTGGAAAAGACAAGATTTCCCTCTTTCTACAGATGAATAATATTCCATTGTGTGTGTTTGTATATATTTATTTTACCTATTTATCTGTCAAAGGACACTTAGGTTATTTCTATGTCTTGGCTGTTATGAATAATGCAGTAACAAATATGGGGTACAGATATCTCTTCAAGATAGTTATTTCTTTTCTTTAGATATATACCCAGAACTGGAATTGAATTATATGGTAGCTCTATTTTTAACTTTTTTACGAGCCTCCATACTGTTTTCCATAGCAGCTGTACCAACTTACATTCCCACCAACAGTATGGAATGCATGGAATACCTTTTTCCTTTCTCTACATCCTTCCCAGCACTTGTCTTTTGATAACAGCCTTTCTGAAAGGTGTGAGGTAATATCTCATAGTGGTTTTGATTTGCATTTCCTGATGATGAATGATGCTGAGGTACTTTTCGTGTACCTGTTGGCTGTTGGAATATTTTCTTTGAAAAATGTCTACTTAGGTCTTCGGCTTATTTTTTTTTTACATCTTTATTGGAGTATAATTGCTTTACAATGGTGTGTTAGTTTCTGCTTTAATAACAAAGTGAATCAGTTATACATATACATATGTTCCCATATCTCTTCCCTCTTGTGTCTCCCTCCCTCCCACCCTCCCTATCCCACCCCTCTAGGTGGTCACAAAGCACCAAGCTGATCTCCCTGTGCTATGCGGCTGCTTCCCACTAGCTATTTTACATTTGGTAGTGTATATATGTCCATGCCACTCTCTCACTTTGTCACAGCTTACCCTTCCCCCTCCCCATATCCTCAAGTCCATTCTCTAGTAGGTCTGTGTCTTTATTCCTGTCTTACCCCTAGGTTCTTCACGATATTTTTTTTCTTAAATCCCATATATATGTGTTAGCATACAGTATTTGTCTTTCTCTTTCTGACTTACTTCACTTTTATTGGAATATAGTTGATTTACAATATTGTGTTAGTTTCTGTTGTATAGCAAAGTGAATCAGTTAAACATATACATATATCTGCTCTTTTTTAGATTCTTTTCCCATAAAGGTCATTACAGAGTATTGAGCAGAGTTCCCTGTACTATACAGTAGGTTCTTCTTATTTATTTATTTTATATATAGTAGTGTGTATATGTCAGTCCCAATCTCCCAATTTATCCCTCTCTCCCTTTCCACTTTGGTAACCGTAAGTTTGTTTTCTATATCTGTGACTCTATTTTTGTTTTGTAAATAAGTTCATTTGTACCATTTTTTAGATTACACATATAATCAATACCATATGATATATGACTTACTCTGTCTGACTTACTTCACTCAGTATGACAATCACTAGGTCCATCCATGTAGCTGCAAATAGCATTATTTTGTTCTTTTTTATGGCTGAGTAATATCCCATTGTATATATGTACCACATCTTCTTTATCCATTCATCCATTGATGAACATTTAGGTTCCTTCCATGTCCTGGCTATTGTAAATAGCACTGCTATGAACATTGGGGTGAATATTTCTTTTTTTTTTTAACATATTTATTGTAGTATAATTGCTTTACAATGGTGTGTTAATTTCAGCTTTATAACAAAGTGAATCAGCTATACGTAAACATATATCTCCATATCTCCTCCCTCTTGCATCTCCCCCCCACCTCTCTACTAACAAATGTAAAATAGATAGCTAGTGGGAAGCAGCCGAATAGCACAGGGCGATCAGCTCGGTGCTTCATGTATTTTTTTGATTTATGGTTTTCTCTGGATATATGCCTAGGAGAAGGATTGCTGGATCATATGGTAGCTCTATTTTTAGTTTTTTAAAGAACGTCCATACTGTTCTCCATAGTGGCTGTACCAATTTACATTCCCACCAACAGTGTGGGAGGGTTCCCTTTACTCCACACCCTCTCCAGCATTTGTTTGCAGACTTTATGATGATGGCCATTCTGACCGGTCTGTAGTGATACCTCATTGTAGCTTTGATTCACATTTCTCTAATAATTTGCAATGTTGAGCATCTTTTCATGTGATTTTGGCCATCTATATGTCTTCTTTGGAGGAATGTCTATTAGATCTTCTGCCCACTTTTTGATTGGGTTGTTTACTTTTTTTGATAGTGAACTGCATGAGCTGTTTGTATATTTGGAGTTTAATCCCTTGTCAGTTGCTTCGTTTGCAAATATTTTCTCCCATTCTGTGGGTTGTCTTGTTTTTCTATGGGTTTCCTTGCTGTGCAAAAGCTTGTAAGTTTAATTAGGTCCCATTTGTTTATTTTTTTTTATTTTTTATTTTTGGCAGTACGCAGGCCTCTCACTGCTGTGGCCTCTCCCGTTGCGGAGCACAGGCTGCGGACACGCAGGCTCAGCAGCCATGGCTCACGGGCCCAGCCGCTCCGCGGCATGTGGGATCTTCCCAGACCGGGGCACGAACCCGTGTCCCCTGCATCGGCAGGCGGACTCTTAACCACTGCGCCACCAGGGAAGCCCCCATTTGTTTATTTTTGTTTTTATTTTCAGTACTCTAGGAGGTGGATCCAAAAAGATATTGCTGAAACTTATGTCAAAGAATGTTGTGCCTATGTCTTCCTCAAAGAGTTTTATAGTATCTGGTCTTACATTTAGGTCATTAATCCACTTTGAGTTTATTTTTGTGTGTGGTGTTAGATAATGTTCTAGTTTTATTCTTGTACATGTAGCTGTCCAGTTTCCCCAGCACCATTCATTGAAGAGACTGTCTTTTGTCCACTGTATTTCCTTGCCTCCTTTGTCATAGATTAATTGACCATAGGTGCATGGGTTTATTTCTGGGCTTTCTATTCTGTTCCACTGATCTATATTTCTGTTTTTGTGCCACTACCATACATTTTTGGAAATGATTTTTTAAATTTTTGTTTTATATTGGAGTTGATTAACAATTTTGTGTTAGTTTCCAGTGTACAGCAGAGTAATTCAGTTATACACACAGATGTATCTACTCTTTTGCAGATTCATTTCCCATTTAGATTATTACAGAGTATTGATCAGATTTCCCTAAGTTATACAGTAGGTTTTTTTGATAACTTTAGCTTTGTAGTATAGTCTGAAGTCAGGGAGCCTGATACCTCCAGCTCCATTTTTCTTTCTCAGGATTACTATGGCTATACAGAGCCTTTTGTTTCCATATAAATTTAAAAAAATTGTTCTAGTTCTGTGAAAAATGTTATTGGTAAATTAATAGGGATTGCATTGAATCTGTAGATTGCCTTAGGGAGTATAGTCATTTTGACAATATTGATTCTTCCAAACCAAGAACATGGTATATCTTTCCATCTGTGTCACCTTCAATTTCTTTCATCAGAGTCTTATAGTTTTCAGAGTACAGGTCTTTTGCCTCGTTAGGTAGGTTTATTCCTAGGTATTTTATTCTTTTTGATGAGATGGTAAATGGGATTGTTTCCTTATTTTCTTTCTGAGTTTTGCTGTTAGCGTACACAAATACAAGTGATTTCTGAGTGTTAATTTTGTACCCTGCAACTTTATCAAATTCATTGATATGCTCTAGTAGTTTTCTGGTAACGTCTTCAGAATCATCAATGTATAGTACCATGTCATCTGAAAACAGTGACAGTTTTACTTCTTTTCCAGTTTGGATCCCACTCATTTCTTTTTCTTCTCTGGTTGCTGTGGCTAGGACTCCCAGAACTTGAATAAAAGTGGTAAGAGTGGACATCCTTTTCTTGTTCCTGATCTTAGAGGAAATGCTTTCAGCTTTTACCATTGAGTGTGATGTTAGCTGTGGGTTTGTTGTATATCGTCTTTATTATGTTGAGGTAGGTTCCATTTATGACCACTTTCTGGACAGCTTTTATCATAAATGGGTGTTGGAATTGTGAAAAGCCTTTTCTGCATCTATTGAGATAATCATATTTTTTTTATACTTTTAAATTTGTTCATGTGGTATATCACAGTGACTAATTTGGGGATAACGAAAAATCCTTGTATCCCTGGGATAAATCCCACTTGATTGTAGTGTTTGATCCTTTTAATATATTGTTGGATTTGGTTTGCTAGTATTTTGTTGAGGATTTTTCCATCTATGTTCTTCAGTGATATTGGCCTGTAATTTTATTTTTTTGTGGTATCTGCATCTGGTTTTGGTATTAGGGTGATGGTGGCCTCGTAGAATGAGTTAGGGAGTGTCCCCCTTTGCTATATTTTGGAAGAGTTTGAGAAGGATAGGTGTTAACTCTTCTCTAAATGTTTGACAGAATTTGCCTGTGAAGCCATCTGATGTTGGACTTTTGTGTGAAGTTTTTTTTTTTTTTTTTTTTCAGTATGCGGGGTGTTAAAGTGCCCCGATATTATTGTGTTACTGTCAATTTCTCATTTTATGGCTGTAAGAATTTGCCTTCTATATTGAGGTGCTCCTATGTTGGGTGCATAAATATTTACAGTTGTTATATCTTCTTCTTGGATTGATGCTTTGCTCATTAAGTGGTATCCTTTTTGTCTCTTTTAACAGTCTTTATTTCAAAGTCTATTTTGTCTGATATGAGTATCACTACTCCAGCTTTCTTTTGATTTCCATTTGCATTGAATACCTTTTTCCATCCCCTCATTTTCAGTCTGTATGTGTCTCTAGATTTCATGTGGGTCTCTTGTAGACAGCATATATGTGTTTTTTTTTTAATTTGGATATAGTTGTTTTACAATGTCATGTTAGTTTCTACTGCACAGCGAAGTGGAGTTCCCTTTGCTATACAGCATGTTCTTGATAGTTTTCTATTTTATACATATTAGTGTATATATGTCAATCCCATTCTCCCAATTCATGCAACCCCCATCCCCCCTTGGTGTCCATACATTTGTTCTCTACACCTATGTCTCTATTTCTGCCTTGCAAACTGGTTCATCTGTACTATTTTTCTAGATTCCACATATATGTGTTAATACATGATATTTGTTTTTCTCTTTCTGACATACTTCACTCTGTATGACAGTCTCTAGGTCCATCCATGTCTCTACAAATGACCCAATTTTGTTCCTTTTTACGGCTGAGTAATATTCCATTGCATATATATACCACATCTTCTTTTTCTTTTTTAAATCAATTACGCCAGTCTATGGCTTTTTGTTTGAGGATTTAATCCATTTACATTTAAGATAATTACTGATCTGTATGTTCTTATTGCTATTTTGTTAATTGTTTTGGATTAGTTTCTGTAGTCCTTTTTTCTTCCCTTCCCTTTTTGTTCTCTTCTCTTGTGATTTGATGACTATGTTTAGTGTTGTGTTTGGATTGCTTTTTCTTTTTTTGTGTGTTTGTATCTGTTCTAGATTTTTGCTTTCCGCTTACCATGAGGTTTTGATATAGCAGACTACATATATACAAGGTTTTTTAAAGTTGCTGGTCTCTTAATTTTAAATGGATTTCCAATATCCTGCATTTGTATGCTCCTCTTCTCACTATTGCTGTTTTTGTTATCATATTTTGTGTGTATGTTTGCCTACCTTTACTGTATGTTTGCCTTTACTGTTGCACTTTCCCATTCATAATTTTCTTGTTTCTAGTTGTGGTCTTTTCTTTTCCATGTAGAGAATTCCCCTTAGCATTTGTTGTACAGCTGGTTTGGTGGTGGTGAATTTCCTTAGCTTTTGTTTGTAAAGCATTTGTTTTTCCATGGAATCTGTATGAGAGCTTTGCTTGGTAGAGTATTCTTGGTTGTGTTTTTTCCCTTTCATGGCTTTAGATATATCGTGCCCCTCCCTTTGGGGCTGCAGAGCTACTGCTGAACAATCAGCTGATAACTTTATGGAAATTCCCTTGTGTGTTATTTGTTGCTTTTCCTTTGTTGCTTTTAATATTTTCTCTGCCTTTTTTGTCAATTTTATTAATATGTGCCTCAGTATGTCCCTCCTTGGGTTTATCCTGTATGGGACTCTCTGCACTTCCTGGTCTTGAGTGGGTGTTTCCTTTCCCATGTAAGGGAAGTTTTTGGCTATTATCTCTTTAAATATTTTCTCAGGACCTTTCTCTCTCTCTTCTCCTTCTGGGACCCCTATAATGCAAATGTTTTTGCATTTAATATTGTCCCAGATGTCTCTGAGACTGTCCTCATTTCTTTTCATTCTTTTTTTCTTTATTCTGTTTTGCAGCAGCAATTTCCCCCAATCTGTCTTCCAGCTCACTTATTTGTTCTTCTGCCTCACTTTTTCTATTGATTCCTTCTAGTGCATTTTTCATTGCAGTTATTGTATTGTTTAATCTGTGTTCTTTTAAGCTTCTAGCACTTTATTAAACATTTCTTGTATCCTATTGGTCTGTGCTCCATTTTTTTTTTTTTCTGACATCTTGAATCATCTTTACTCTCATTACTCTGGATTCTTTTCCAGATAGGTTGCCTATCTCCACTTCACTTAGCTGATCTTCTGGGGTTTTATCTTGTTCTTTCCTCTGGAACATATTTCTCTGCCATCTCATTTTGTTTAGATTTCTGTCTTTGTGGTCTCTGTTCCTCACACTGCAGGATTGTAGCTTTTCTTGCTTCTGGTGTCTGCACCTTGCTGGGTGAGGTGGGACCAGTGGCTTATACAGGCTTCCTGGTGGGAGAGACTGGTGTCTGCCCACTGGTGGGTGGAGCTAGATCTTGTCCCTCTGGGGATAAGGCCATGGCAAGTGGTGTGTTTATAGGTGGTTGTTGGCTCAGGACGACTTTAGGCAGCCTGTCTGCTGATGGGTGGGGCTGTATTCCCACCATGTTCATTGTTTGGTCTGAGGCATTCAAGTGCTGGATCCTACAGGCTGTTGTCCAGGTCTTGGTGTCAATATGATGACCTCTGGGAGAGCTCTTGATGATCAATATTCCTTGGAGACCCCACCACCAGTGTCCTTGTCCCCACAGTGACCCACAGCTACCCACAGCTGACCCCTGCCTCCCTAGGATACTCTCCAAGGTCTGCAGGTAGGTCTGGCCCAGGATCCTATGGAGTCACTGCTTTGCCCTGGGTACCAGTGCATGTGAAACCTTGTGTGCTCCCTCCAAGGGTGTAGTCTGTTTCCACCAGTCCTGTGGAACTCCTAGACTCAAGCTCACTGGCCTTCAAAGCCAAATGTTTTGTGCACTCCTCTTCCCATTGCCAGACCCCCAGGCTGGGGATACTGATGTGGGGCTCAGAACTCTCACTTCTGTAGGAGAACCTCTGTGATATATTAATTTTCCAGTTTGTGGTTTGCCCAGTTGGTGGGTATAGGATTTGATTATATTGCAGAAGCACCCCTCCTACCATCTCATTGTGGCTTCCTCTTTGTCTTTGGGTGTAGAGTGCATATTTTGGTAGGTTGGGGTCTTTTTTGTCGATGGTTATTCAGCAGTTAGTTTTGATTTTGTTGTTTTTGTGAGAGGAGATAAGCTCAAGTCCTACTCTGCCATCTTGTCTCCTGCCCCTGTCATATTTTCTTCTTCACGTTTTCGTGTTACTAATTAGCATACTTTCATTTCAGCTTGAAGAACCTTCAGCATTTATTGTAAGACCAATTTAGTGGTGATTAACTCTTTCAGTTTTTTTTTTTTTTTTTTTTTGGTCTGGAAAATTCTTTTTCTCTCCTTTATTTCTGAAGACAACTTTTCTGGGTACAGCATTCTTGGTTGGGTGTTATTTTCTTTCAGTACTTTGAATATATCATTCCTCTCTCTCCTTGCCTGCTAGGTTTCTGTTGAGAAATCTGCTGATAGCCTTATGCAGGTTCTCATGCATATGAGAATCGTTTTTTTCTCTTGCTGCTCTTAACCTTCTCTTTTTGTCTTTGATTTTAGACAGCTTTATTATAATGTATCTTAGAGAAGATCATTTTGGGTTGAATTGTTTGGAGACCAGTGAGCCACATGAACTTAGATATCCAAATATCTACCCAGAATTGGGAAGTGCTAGTCATTATTTATTTAAATGACCTTTCTTCCCCTTTCTCCCTCTCTTCTTCTGGAACTCCAATATTTTGTAGATTGTTAATCTTAATTTTATCCTATAAGTCACACACGCATACTTCACTCTTTTAGATTCTTTTTTTTTTTTTCCTACTCTGACTAGTCAATTTCAAATGATCTTTCTTTGACTTCACAGATCCTTTCTGCTGGCTCATCAGGTCTGCTATTGATGCTGTCTACTGTATTTTTCATTTCATACATTGTATTCTTCAGCTCTATAACTTGTTTGGTTCTTTTTATGATTTCTACTCTGTTAAATTTCTTATTTCGTTCATGATGTTTTCCTGATTTTGTTGAATTGTTTCTATTGTAGCTCATTGAGCTTCCTTAAAACAACTATTTTGAATTGTTTATCATGCAAATCACAGATCTCCTGGTCTTTGTGTGTCAGCTTCTGGAAATTATTGTATTCCATTGATGATGTCTTGTTTCCTTGATTTTTCATATTCCTTCTAGTCTTGTGTTGCTGTCACCTCCTCCAGTTTTTATTGACTGGCCTCATCTATACATCCAATCATAGATTATTTGGTCTGGAACTTCTCCACTGGACTCCCAGACTTTTACAAAAAAACTCTCATCTGTTGGTGAAAATCTGTGTTCTTTAGGGAGATGACAGTAGAAAACTATTTTGTCATTTTGAGGATGTTGTCAGTTTTCAAAGGTGGTAAGTGTCAAAAATACAAGTGTTCCAGAGGCCAAACAATTATATGTAGATATTAGGGAGGGAATTTGGGGAGTGCTCATTTTATTTTTTAAATTAAGCTTTTTATTTTGAGATCATTGTAGATTCACATGCAGTTGTAAGAGAAAATATAGAGATATACCTTGCACCCCTTACTCAATTTCTCCAATGATAGCATTTTGCAAAACTATATTACAATATTACAGCTAGGATATTAACATTGTTACAGGATACAGTCAAGAGTCATAACATTTCTATCATCATAAGGATTACTCGTGTTATTCTTTTATAACCACACTCACTTCTTTCCTTTCCCTACTTCCTCCTTAACCCCTGGCAAGCACTAATATGTTCCCTATTTCCAAATTATATCATCTGAAGAATGTCATATAAATGGAGTTATACCATATGTAACCTTTGGATGTTGGCTTTTCTCAATCAGCATGAATCCTTAGAAATTCTCCCAAGTTGGTTTATGTACCAATAGTTGGCTCCTTTTTATTGATGTGTTATATTCCATGGTATAGATGTACCAGAATCTGCTTAATTACACCCATTGAAAGACATCTACGTTGTTTCTAGTTTGGGCTATTATGAAAAAGCTGCTATGGGTATTTGTTTAGAAGTTTTTAAGTGACAATAAGTTTTTGTTTCTCTGGGATAAATGCCCAGATGTGTCATTGCTGGGTCATTTGGTAGTTGTATGTTTTATGTCTTAAGAAACTACCAAACTATTACATAAAATAGTGGCTGTACTGTTTTACATTCTCACAAGCAAGGTATGAATGATTCTGTTTCCATGCAACCTTGACAACATTTGGTGTTTTCACAATTTTTTTTCTATTTTAGCCTTTGTAATAGATATGTAATGACATCTCATTGTGGTTTTAATTTACATATTTCCAATGATTAATAATGTTGAACATTTTTTCATGTGTGTAACTGATATCCATATATCCTCTTCAGTGAATTATCTGTCTTGCCCATTTTCTAATTGAAGTGTGTAGTTTTGTTTGTTTGTTTTTACTATTGAGTTTTTAAATTTTTATTTATTTATTTATGGCTGTGTTGGGTCTTAGTTTCTGTGCAAGGGCTTTCTATAGTTGCGGCGAGTGGGGGCCACTCTTCATCACAGTGCATGGGCCTCTCACTGTCGTGGCCTCTCTTGTTGTGGAGCACAAGCTCCAGATACACAGGATCAGTAGTTGTGGCTCATGGGCCTAGCTGCTCCGCGACATGTGGGATCTTCCCAGACCAGGGCTCAAACTCGTGTCCCTTGCATTGGCATGCAGATTATCAACGACTGTGCCACCAGGGAAGCCCTTACTATTGAGGTTTGAGAGTTCTTTATATATTCTAGATACCAATGTTTTGTCAGATACGTGGTTCACTAATATATTCCCTAGCCTGTAGCTTGTTTTTTCATCCTCTTTACATGGTCTTTCATGGGGCAAAATTTTCTATTTTGATGAGGTCAATTTTATCAATTTTTTATGTTATAGTTCAAGCTTTTGGTGTCAGTTCTAAGAACTTCTTTGCCTAGACCTAAATCCTGATGATCTTCTCCTACTGTTTTCTAAAAGTTTTGCAGCTTTAAATTTCAGTTCATTATCTATTTTGAGTTAATTTTTATAGGTTGTGAAATTAGGTTGAGATTATTTTTACTTTTGGCCTGTGGAAGCCCAATTGCTTCAGTGCCATTTGTTTAAAAGGCATCCTTCCTCCACTGAGTTGCTTTTGTACCTTTGTGAAAAATCAGTTGGGCATATTTGTGTAGGTCTGTTTTTGGTTTCTCTATTCTGTTCCATTGATCTAACATGTCTATCCCTCTATGAACACCAAACTGTCTTGGTTATTGTAGCTATATAATTAGTTTTCAAATCAGGGTAGAATTATTATTCAAACTTTATTCTATTTCAAGTTTATTTTAGTTATTCTGGGGTACTCATTTGATTTTGAGCTGGCCCTAAAGCCTCTGGAGATTGGGACTGTACTCATGGCCCTAGGGAGCTCCACGATGACAAACTGAAATGGGTTGATGAACCAGGAATTAGCAACCAACTCCCAAGAAGTTATATATCAATTCTTAAAAACAATGCAGTGTAAAAAGGCAAATGTAAAGTGAAAAGGCCTCCCTTGGAGCTAGGCTCTGTCCTCTCTGCTTTTCTTCCAGCCAGGCTTCCCCTTCTCCAGAAGAGTAGACTGAGTTAATAAGGTCCCATGGCATTACAGATTGTGTTGGAATCTGTATTAAATCTGAACTAGAGAAATCCTAACAACAATGCTCCCCATCACTTCCAGGAAGGGGTTATTGGAAGGATTAAGAAAGCTGGCTTTCTCAGGTGTCTGAGAGAACTCCCTTCTTGCTCTTCCTATGTATATGATAAAACTATTGAACTACTAAGCTGTACAATCACTTCTACATATGTAGTGCCCTTGAGTCTCAAAATATATCAGTTACCACAGCCCTGGACTAGGAGAGCCTTGAAAACTCGAAATAGAAATAAAGGAATCAATTTTTAGAAATTCTGTGAAGTTTGAGACTAGATAGGTTTCTTTGAAGACTTCAGGATTGCTATTAAACATGGAAAGCTGTTTAGGTGAACCATTGTTTAAATATTGGGAGACAAGAGAGGACATGCAAGGGATAGCCTTGAGACAAGGCAGAGAAGGAACCTGACACAAAGGTTTGGTATGAGCGAGTAGGACTCTTTTCTAGTTCGTTGCTTTGTGCATGTTCCTCTGCTTTATGGTTTCTCAGTGAAAAGATAAGCCAGTCTCAGATAGACTTGAGGGAACTTGGGCTGAAGTAAAGGAACACCATCCCATCATGAAGGTTAGTGTGGTAGGGACAGTGGAGGAATTCAGAGTGAGAGAAGCTCAGAAGGTGAGAGCCTCCAGGAGACAGAGGTGGGCCAGTAGGACAGTAACCACTTTGTAACCAGAGGACTGTCCAGGTGGCTGGGGCTCATATCTCTAAGGAAGAAGCACATTCTCTCAAAGGATTCTACTATTCATACAGATCATAGACTTACTGTTATAACTCCAGATTACTTTCTAAACTGTCATGTTTTCATGCCTAAGAAGTTAGAAGTGGTTGCCTTTAATTCCCTATCTAAAGTGAATCATATTTCCATGATGAGGGAAAGTGCCAGTGAGGGCCTCCCAAGAGTAAGAAGCAACAAACAGTTAGAAGGAAGGCCAATGTCTAGCCAGAGGCCCAAGCCAGGTGCACTCCTCAATTGGAAATCAGATCTTCACAGGCACTCAGCCTCCTCAATGAAAAGGAACCTCATTAGGAATAATTAAGGGTGCTTTATGTGGCTGCTAGAATTTCAGGCAACTTGAATCTGATCATTTTATATGGTGACTCATTCTGAACCAAACAGCCCTTTAAAAGAGCACAAGGGAGGACCTAGGGAAAGTGAAGTCTCATTAAGAGTTATGTACCAAAATGTTCATTGCAGCTCTATTTACAATAGCCCAGAGATGGAAACAACCTAAGTGCCCATCATCAGATGAATGGATAAAGAAGATATGGCACATATATACAATGGAATATTACTCAGCCATAAAAATAAATGAAATTGAGCTATTTGTAATGAGGTGGATAGACCTAGAGTCTGTCATACAGAGTGAAGTAAGTCAGAAAGAGAAAGACAAATACCGTATGCTAACACATATATATGGAATTTAAGAAAAAAAATGTCATGAAGACCCTAGGGGTAAGACAGGAATTAAAGACACAGACCTACTGGAGAACAGACTTGAGGATATGGGGGCGGGGAAGGGTGAGTTGTGACAAAGCGAGAAAGAGGCATGGACATATATACACTACCAAACGTAAGGTAGATAGCTAGTGGGAAGCAGCCACATAGCACAGGGAGATCAGCTCAGTGCTTTGTGACTGCCTGGAGGAATATGGAGGGTGGGATGGAGGGAGATGCAAGAGGGAAGAGATATGGGAACATATGTATATGTATAACTGATTCACTTTGTTATAAAGCAGAAACTAACACACCATTGTAAAGCAATTATACCCCAATAAAGATGTTAAAAAAAAAATTGCCTACCCTGGGGACAATGATAGTGGCTGTCAGTAATAGAAAGAGCTGTCAGTAATTGAGGCAAGACAAAAAAGTGAGCTGTGCTTTCCCATCATGGAGGATCATCAGAACCCTGAGATGGAGAGGAGAGATCAGAGGACTTGGAGTCAAGCTGACTTAAGTTCAGAGTCACTTTATCCCAAAGATCCTCAGTTTCTTCATCTGGAAAACGGGGCTAATAATGCCTACTTTTTCAGGGGTACCATAAAAATGAAATGAAGGAACTTATATAGAATGACTGGTACTGAATAAGTTCTCGAAAAAAAGAAGGGATAGTTCCTAGCTTTTGTTTAATTAAGCATTTTAATTTTTTCTAGTTCAGGAAAATGAGAAAATAAAGCTTCATTTCATATTCAGATTGATCCCCAAGGTATTTTTCTTTTTTAAATACTTTATGGTTCAAAAAGAGAATAACTATCTGAATCTTCTGTCTAGGTTCACTTTGAAGTTGTCCATTCTGATTTGGGGTTCCTGATTTCACAAATGCTCCCAAACCAATGAAAGAATTGTTATGCACATAACCCTAATATATTTAGACATATTAATAAATTCTACAAATTTACTATTGTCCAACTGTTTCTAAATTGTTAGTAAAGTTTAGTTTCTCTCTTTTATTTAAGTGAAAATAAAGGAAACAGAGGTTCTATTTTTACCTGTACCCAATGCGCTATCTTTGTACATGACTGCCTTAAATTATTCACTCCTAAACCTTAAGTCTTTTAAGACCATTTGCCAACTGTCATCAGGGACACCTGGGTATCTGTTCATTTCCCACCACCCCAAGTGAACTTTAGCATGGAAACAAGCCTAGGAATATGCAAGCACATAGCCTATGGCTTCTCAGTCTCACAACGAGAGTGGGTGAGGTCAGGGAGTTTGTAGTTAAAGGCAGTTTTACCTTTTTGTTTCGGGACTTTTCTCACAGTCATTGCAGCCTGCCTCTTCTGATTTTCAGAAATTTCAAAGCCTATAACATAAAAAATACATGACTTTGTTATGAGAAACATAGACCTTTCTTAAATGTATAAATTAGTACAACTTTTCTGGAAGAGTAATTTTGCCAAGATATATCAGAAGTTTTGAAAAGCAGAAAAAGAAAAGTGGTCAGAATCTTGGACAAAGACTTACAACAATGCATTTCAATGTATAGAAGGGCAAAAAAGTGAGATCATGAGTTAAGAGGCTGTTAAATGGAGAATGGTTGAATAAAATATAGTATAAAGTGGAAAAATATTTCACAACCAAAAGCAAAAACACAAAGAAAAGGAAAAAAAATGAGTCAAAGATAAGTGATTACAACAGAAAATGTATAGAGACTTAATGAAACTTTCAGGAGAAAAAAAAATTGAATGGCACAAAGTAAGTAATTAATGAAATAACCAAGATGTCTGTGCAAGTTCTTTGTGAATTTTTTAATTGAGTTACTTGGTTTTTGGCTAATTGAGTTGTAGGAGATCCTTATATATTTTGGAAATTATCAGATATATGGTTTGCAAATATTTTCTCCCATTTAATAGGTTGTCTTTTGTTCTGTTGTTTCTTTCCTTTGCTGTGCATAAGCTTTTTCGTTGTAGGTAGTCCCACTTGTCTATTTTTGCTTTGCTGTCCATGTTTTTGGTGTCATATCCAAGAAATCATTGCCAAAGAACAATGTCAAGAAGTATTTCTCCAATGTTTTCTTCTAGTATTTTTACAGTCTCCAATCATATGTTTAAGCCTTCAGTTCACTTTGAACTGATTTTCATGTATGGTATAAGGTAGGAGTTCAATTTCATTCTTTTGCATGTGGATATCCAGTTTTCACAACACCATTCATTGAAAAACTATCCTTTCCCAATTGTGTATTCTTGGGACCCTTGTTGAAGATATGTTGAATATATACATGTAGGTTTATTTCTGAGCTCCCTATCCTATTCCATTGGTCTATATGTCTGTCTTTATGCCAGCACCATACTGTTTTAATTACTGTAGCTTTGTAATATATTTAGAATCAGGAATTGTGATGCCTCCAGCTTTGTTCTTCTCTCTCATGGGTGTATTGTGGATCCCTGTGAATTTTAGGATTGTCCTTTTTTTCAGTTTCTGTAAAAACTGTCATTGGAGTTTTAATAGGATCATATTGAGTCTACAGATGGCTTTCAGTAAAATGGATATTTTATCAACATTGTCTTCTGTTCCATGAACACAGAATGTCTATTTATTTGTGTTTTCTTTAATTTCTTTCAGCAATATTTTGTAGTTTTCCATGTACCAGTCTTTTACCTCCTTGGTTAAGTTTATTCCTAAGTATTATATTCTTTCTGATGCAACTGTAAATGGGATTGTTTGCTTAATTTCTTTTTCAGAGAGGTTGTTGTTAGTGTATAGAAACACAACTTCTTTTTTGTGTTGACTTTGTATCCTACTAATTTACTGAATTCATTTATCAGATGTAAGAGCTTTTGGTGGAGTCTTTAGGGTTTTCTATACATGAGATGATGTCATCTGGAAACAGGAATAATTTTACTTCTTCCTTCCTGATTTGGAGGCATTAATTAATTAATTAAGCCTAATTGCTCTAGCTAGGACTTCCACTACTATTTTGGCTAGAAGTGTTGAAACTGGGCATCCTTCTTGTACCTGATCTTAGAGAAAAAGCTTTCAGCTTCTCCCCATTAACTATGATGTTAGCTGTGAGCCTTCCATACATGGCCTTTATTATGTTGAGGTAAATTCCTTCTATACCTTGATAGTTTTTATCATAAAAGGGTGTTGAATTGTGTCAAATGATTTTTCTGCCTCTATAAAGATGATCGTATGATTTTTTTCCTTCATTTTGTTAGTGTGGTGTATCACATTAATTGATTTACATATATTGAACAATCCTTGTATCCCAGGGATAAATCCCACTTGGTCATGGTGTATGATCCTTTTATTGTACTGTTGAATTTTGTTTACTAGTGTTTTATTGAGGATTTTCCCATGTATTTTGTTAGGGATATTGGCCTGCAGTTTACTTTTCTTTTAGTGGAAGTCTTAATGTTGTTAAATGCCCATTCACATCCAAAGTCATCTACAGATTCAATGCAATCCAATCAAAACCCCAATGGCATTTTTTTAAAGAAACAGAAAAATCAATCCTAGAATTCATGTGGAAACACAAAAGACCCATAATAGCTAAAGCAATCTTGAGGGAGAAGAACAAAGCTGGAGGCATCACAATTCCTGTTTCAAAATATACTATGAAGCTACAGTAATTAAAACAGTATGGTGCTGGCATAAAGACAGACATATAGACCAATTGAACATGAGGGAGAGCCCAGAAGAAACCCACACATATACAGTCAACATATCTTTGACAAGGCTGCCAAGAGTACACAATGGGGAAAATATAGTTTACTTAACAAATGGTTGTGTGAAAACTGGATATCCACATGAAAAGGAACGAAATTGAACTTCTACCTTACACCATACATGAAAATCAATGCAAAGTGCACTGAAGACTTAAATGTATGACTTGAAACTGTAAAACTCCTAGAAGAAAAGAGGGAAAAATCTTCTTGACAATGATGTCTTGGATATGATACCAAAAGCATAGGCAACAAAGCAAAAGTAGAAAAATAGGACTACATCAAACTAAAATGTTTCAGCACAGCAAAGGAAAGAAACAACAGATTAAAAATGCAATCTATGCAATGGGAGAAAATATTTGCAAACCATATATCTGATAAGGGGTTAATTTCCAAAATATATAAGAAACTTCTATACTCAATAGCAAAAAAACAAATAACTTGATTAAAAATAATGGGCAAAGGACTTGCATAGACATGTACTCAAATAAGTCATATAAATGGCCAACAGGTATATAAAAAAGGACATCACTAATCATCAGGGAAATGCAAATCTAAACCATAATAAAATATCACCTCACTCCTGTTTAGAGAGCTATTATCAAAGAAACAAAAGATAATAAGTATTGGCAGGAATGTGGAGAAACTGGAACCACAGTAAACTGTTGGGAATTAAAATGATTTAGTCATTATGGAAAACATTATGGAGGTTTAAAATTAAAAATAGAACTAACATATGATCCAGTAACCCACTTCTTGGTATATATCCAAAATAACTGAAATCAGGATCTTGAAGAGATATCAGTACTCTTAGCTTCATTGCAGCATTATTCCCAATTGCCATGATATGGAAACAATCTAAATGTCTGAGGATGGATAAAGGGATAAAGAAAATGTGGTATGTATTTTTGTATACACACACACACACACACACACACACAGAGGAATATTATTCAGCCCTAAAAAGGAAGGGAATTCTGCCATATGTGACAACATGGATGAATCTGGAGGACATTTGCTAATTAAAATAATGCCGTCACAGAAGGACAAATCCTGTATTTGTATGAATATGAAGTATCTAAACTAGTCAAACTCATAGATACAGAGAGCAGAATGGTGATTCTAGAGGCTGGAAGGAGGGAAAAATGGGAAGCTACTTTTCTATAGCTATAAAGTTCCATTTACACAAGATATGAATAAGTCCTAGAGACTTGTTGTACAACAATGAGCCTATGGCTAACATTACTATATTGTGCCCTTAAAAATTTGTGAAAAGTATAGAGCTCATGGTAAGTGTTTTTGCCACTTAAAAAAAAAAAAACAAGAAAGGCTGAGGTCTCCCCCAAGAGAAGAAATTTTGCCTCACAGCTTCAGACTTACAAGCCCTATAGATGACAGCTTTGGCCTATCCCCATGAGTTCAAGCCTGCCCATGATCTTTGATTCCTGACTGCCTGGAGTTGCTTAGCCAGGCTTCACAATCACATAAGGCAATTCCTTATAATAAATCTCTTAATAATAATGCATCTCCTATTGGTTATGCTTCTCTTGTTGAACCCTGACTGATACAATGAGTTATATTAGATTCTGTATTCTTCAACTGGAGAGTTACTTATGATAAATTATGTTTGAAAAAGCAAGTTACAGAGTAATATGTATAAAAAAAAAAGCAAGTTGAAAAAGCAAGTTAAAGAAAAAGCAAGTTACAGAGTAATATGTATAATATAATGTATAGTATAATATAATTTTTCTAAAAAAAAATAAAGTCTTATGTGTATATATGTTTATATGAGCTTAAGATTAGTACAGAAAGAGGCACACCTAATTAATACTGATTATCTCACACAGCTTAGGAGCAACAGAGAAGGAAAAAGAGTGCTAAACTTTATTACATTTCCATATGTGTTTAAACATTTATTATGACCATGTATTTATTTTATAATTAAAAAATAAAAAACAAAAATTATGGTAAATCCATATGACAACCATAAAACATAATAATTAAAATAGTAAATGATTTAGAGAAATGATAATGATATAATTTTTAGTGAAAAATAAGGACATAAAATTATATCTATCCATCAAGAAGTGGCAGAAGTTGAAGGAGACAGATATAAAGATTCAGCCACCCTAGTTTTTTTTTGTTGTTGTTTTTAGACACATAGAAAAAAAAAGATGGGAAGGAAATATATCAAAATGTTTACAAAAGTTATCTCTGGGTAGTATGTTCATGTGTGATTTTTAGTTTTTTTCTTGTATTTTTTGTGTTTCTTTCCCCAAAATTGCTTACAATGAAAATGATTTACTGTTATAATCAGACCAAAAACCTTAATATTTTTAAAAAGATGAACATAAGCTGTCAGGAAGTAATTTCTGGAAGATTTTATATTGTGTGGGAACCAGAGGGAATGGTATGAATCTTCAAACTGATCTAGGGTTTGCCAAAAGCACACTAAGGCAATTCCTCTAATAGCACTAACAACCTAGACAGGGTCAGAAGTTGCTGGCGCCTGCCATTGGGAGAAGCAGCCAGTAGCATTTCTGTAATGATTCCACATTATGTCCCAAAGCAGTGCCCATAGACTGAAAGCAAATTGACTCCAATGGGACTTAAAGTGAATTATCAATATGCACTCTACCCTAAACCTGAGAAGACTAGGATAAGACTAAGCAGTGTCTTTCTGATTATCCTTCCTTGCCTCTGGACCATTTCAATCGTTAACACTTCAGATAGGAGAATACATTTGCACCAGGACTCAAATGGTAGGCCCATTTTTCTAGAGGCAGTTTCTACCAACTTGAACATACAGGTGTTTTAAGGTATAATTCTCCTCCCTTATAAGTGAGTCAAAACCAGAAATTCTTGTGTCTTCTCATGAAATTTCAATGCCTGGCTGTTTGGTATTTTTATGCCAGAAAGGCAGGACGATGAGTAAGAGACCAGATAGTACTTTGTAAACCACAAAGCTAAAGCCTAAATCCCACAGTTGGAAAGCAGCATAAAAAGTATCTCTACCAGCTATATTCCCTTTGGAAAGGAAAACAACTTATTTCAAGCCAAAGAGTATAGTTTAGTATGATGCTAAATCGTGCAAGTGGTCATGGTTTTAGACCCTGTTATATTTTCTATAATTTACTTTAAAAGACTTTCATAAAGAGTGCATGATATATACATGCACATTAATTTTAATCTATATTCTAGGGACATTTAGTTAACATCTAAAATGCCCTAATCTGGAATATACACTCAAGAGGAGCAGTTCAGTCACCTTAATGCAGGAGGCCTAATTAGCCTAATACATGTTAAAAATGAATTTTCACTGATAAAAAAAGAATGCTGTGCAAGATGTGCCCTGGCCACAAAAGTCTTACAGACACTTTAGCCCTCACAAGAACTAGGTATAAGAATTCAGTGAACCCTACAACCTATACATACACTTCAGAAGGAAGCCTGAAGTTTAAGATTGAAAATGGGTACTATATTTTGGCCCTTGTCAGAGGATTTTGTCACTAGACTCTGACTAGGAACTTAGCTGAATCCTATATGTTACCAAATCTGCCTCGACTAACCTAACCTTTTTACAGAAGATGCTGTTTGTTATGTATCTAAGGAGGTGGGACTTCACTGAAAATACAGAACAGGCTCTATGACTGCTTTTGTGTTTGTTTGCTAATACATTTTTGTATGTTTGGGAGAATCGAGCCTGAGGTTTTATTTCAGTGTAATAATCTTATCTAGTAATGAGAATGTAGGGGAGACCAACCTCTATCACTTAACCTTGACTAATAGAAACTATTGGTATCTACCAAAAATAACCTAATAATAGGGGACCACCAAAGTGGATTAGGTTAGTTTGCAACAAAAATCTTCTCTGCCTCTGAAAAAATGAAAACTAATTTAACTCACTATATTCTTCATAGCCATATTCTTTCTCCTCTCAGGTCACTTACCGATTTTTTCATCTTCCTGCACCATTTTCCTCTCTTCTCTGAAAGCCCTGAGCCAGCGTATCTTCTCCTCCAACTTCTTGGCAAAGAATAGGTGAATCTCCTCAGTTTCCTTGTTATGAAGCTTGAAGGCATTTTTCATGCTGACATTGAAGTCATCATCTCTGCCATCTTCAATGTCAACTACCTCATATTTATCCATATCAATGCGGCCTTTGTAGTACAGGATGTCTCTCCGGATCAGGTCCTAGGTAGGAAGAAAGAGAAGGCTTTTTGTTGAAGGTATGTGGAGAGTGGGTACCAGGAAACTCGGCACATGGGCGTAGCAGGATGCTAACGTTGCCATTGTTCTGGAGTATCAATGAGGGGTGGTTTGGTCTAAATTTGGGCAGGTTAGCTTAGTGTATGACACTAATAGTTGGTTAACTAGATGCTCTTAGAGAAAGCCTCTGGCCTACATCCATAGAGTTTGTCTCAGACCTCAGCCTAAATCCATGTATGTGTTTGCAAGACTGCTGATGGGAAGTAGGAAGCAGTAAGTCACACAAGCACAGTTAGCAAGGGCTTTTCCTCTTTCACAATATTTGCAAGCCTTCCAGAAGTATGAAATGAATTGGTTGGTTGCGTGCAGTATACTCAGGAATCCAAGCAAGCCAATGAGACTTACATATCAGAGGGGAGATGAGTGATAATAGTAGCTAGGTGGCCACAGGCTGCTGGCCAGGAAAGATTACTTAGGGAAGGTTGAACATGTAGCACTCTGGGGAGTTTTGGAGAAGGCCTAGTCTAGCAGGAGAAATGGGGGGAAAGTGAATATAAAGCTTCATCTATTGGCATGAATGAATCTCACAAATCTTATTCTGTGAGAAAAATAAAAGTTGTAGTTGGATACAAATAGTATATTTCCTATCTGTTGTGATTTTTGTTTTGTTCTTGGGTACACAGAATTGAATCCCAATTCTCAGTCCATGAGACACTCATCATTACTCAATGCATAGTGCTCTGATTTCTCTATTTATTTACTTACTTACTTTTAATGATGTATTAACTTTCGGTGAACCCACTGCTCATTCCAAAAGCTACGACGCCAAGGCAACCTCCATATTGAATCACATGCTCATCATTCCCCTGGTTTCTTTTCTATATAGCTTTATCTCATCTATATCTATTCCATTTATATAAGGTTTAAAAACATACAAAACAATGCCATCTAATGTTTAGGCATACATACATATGTACAATAATTATGTAAAAATATACAACAATGATACATGCCAAATTCAAGAGAGTACAGAGAGGAGAATGGGGACAAGTGAGAAAGAAGGAAAAGGAATGGAAAAAAAGAGGGAGAGGATAAAGACTGTATTTGTAATGATTTATTTCTTAAGTTGGATAGTAAGTGTTCATTATATTGTTTTTATATCTTTTTGAATATCAAGAATTTCATAAGTTAAAAAAAGAAAAACAGAGGGGTGGATGAAATGAACTGTGGGTCTGTGGAATGTAAGGTCTGATAAGTAACTGTCTCACAATGGTCTTTCAGCCCCATCTCCTCTCAGCACTGCCCTCAGCTTCCCTTGAAAACACACCTACCGCTGCATGTGATGTGGCTGAGTCTGTCCAAGGAGGGCCCCAGTGAGCCCTGCTCTGACAGATGTCTTCTACTAGTAGCAGGGGCCCTTTCTGGGCAACTCTCCCTCCTCTCTACTTATATTTGGCCTTCTAGACTATCTGATAGAGTCAGAAATGTTCATTAATTTTAGTACCATTACATGGTCTGGTTAAACTATTCCCATTTTACTGAATTGTCTGACATGCCTCACAGTTCGCAGCTGCAGGCTACCTGCAAAGAATTTGCCTTTGGCCACTCACATTCCCAGTCCTAACTCTTCACACTGCATGGTAAACTCCACTTTTCTGTAGGGCTGGGGAAGGCTGTCTTTAAGGATTCCCAGCATAGCTCTATCAATCTCAAAGCCCCAGGCTGGGAAATACAGGTGCTGATAAATTGCTTTGCAAAAAATAACAATCATGGTGTTCTTCTTCCTTTCATAGTGATTATGCATATAAATAGGCTTTCGAGTACAGATGGGTTCTGATCTGTTGGGTAACCTTGGCATCAAGTTTATAGGAGAGAGAGTTCTGCTGTATGGAGTGGGACAATGTAGCTCCAAGCTTGTTTCAGAGCCTGGATTCCTTTCACCATGCTCAAAGTGGACAAGCTCAGTCCTGCCAAAAGGATGTGGTGGCGCCCATGCACTGACTTCCATAATCCCCAGGAACACTTTGTGAAACATATGCATAAAAAGTAGGCCCTGTCAGGCTAATATAACTACAAAAGCAGAACAAGCTGAGGAGAATGGATCAATGTAAACTACTTTGATCTTGTAAAGTCTTGAAACCTGCCTTACAATACATAATACAAATACACACAGACCTGGACCACACAGCTAATAGGTGGGTGTCCACCTGGCTAGAACATGGGCAGGCTCAACCTCCCTCTATTCCTAACTTCAGCCTGCAGCTTCCTTTCCCTCTGAGTTGGAACGTCATAATCATTGTTAGCCTTCAAAATCCTTACTAGTTTCCAAAAATGGAAAGAATGTATACGATCTCGGAGCTAAATTTAAAGCATCAACTGAACCTCCTATTGTTTCTTTAGGTATTTATCGATAATAAGGAAAGAGAAAGAATTCAATGTTTGTGGCATGGGAGCAGGGCTAGAAGGATGTGTCATTAAAATTCTCCCTTTGCCTGCTCTTTCTGGCTCCCCAGAGCGTTGAATGTGAGTTTTCAGGCATCAGATTAGTCATAAAGCCAAGTGTAGAAATGTGATAGGAATGATTAAGAACGATCCACTGTTCAGAAAATCCAACCAGAAAGGGTAGCTAAGGCCACCAAGCAGCATGGAATGGTGGAAATAACATGAGTTAGAGCCTGAAGTTCTGAGTTTGAATCCTAGCTGCTTAACCTACTAGCTGTGTTGTACTGGGCAAATGAATTAACCTCACTGAGCCTCGATTTCCTCAACTATAAAACTAAGAGAGTCATTCTCACCTTGTAAAATTGTAAAGCTCAAATCTAAACATGCAGTTTCCAGGTCATGAGGCCAGCCTTGTCTGATAAACATGGTGCTGAGCTTTCTTTCTTCTAGATCAGTGTTTCATAGCTCTTTAAAACTCCTTTTGATAAATCTAAAAATCCCACTGCCTCCTTTAATTCATTTAAACTTTCAAAATAAGTTAAATATTGTGACTGAAAAAAAACAAAGCAAAAGTAATTCTGAATATTTTAAAATTTACATAGCTACCCCACTGTCTCTGGAAATTCCATATACCCTTTCAGTGTAGGGCTGGTGGTAGTGGTGGGTGGCAAATACTGTTTGCCACTCACTCACCAAAATCACAGATCTATACTTAGGTTCACACTAACGTCCCCTCCCTGCCCCCAAAGAAGCCTCCTATTTCAATCCTTCCAGCCTTCAAGATCAAAGTCATACATTCTTCTTCCTCAAAGCAGCCTTCCCTGATTGCACCATCCAGCTCAAGTTACTATGGTTTTCATTTTTTGAATGCTAGCACTGACTATGAAGACCCTTATACAATTGGCACTCAGTTACCACACTAGTGAATTTGCATTAGTTCTGTTTTACAGCTTTTAATTTTGTCTGTACATTCAGGTTGTGCCCAGCACTGAGCCTTCCTTGGTCTTTCCTCACTTAGGAGTTATCCAGGGAAGGACAGCTGATAAAGCTTCAGAGGTTTTTCTGCTCAGCTTCTACACATAACAAGGGTGCAAAGCCCTCCTGAGCCTTAGTTACCTGTGGTACTACTGAGACCAGAATGCCCACATGCCAATTGTTAATGGTGGCCTGAGTGCTTTCAAAGGGACATGGTGAATAGGTGCTCACCACAGATGCTATTTGGGTCATCACAAGTTATCTGCCTAAATGGGATTGTTTCTAATAGGATGGCAGCCTTCCTCCATTTCCTTTCCACTCATCCAAGTTGGAGGAGATTAAGGCAGCTAGTGCTTCTCTAGTAGGGCCCTGGCAGTCTGCAGCCAAGCACTCTGGCCCTGGCCCTGGCCCTAGCCATAGGCCCAGCAAGGAGCCCACACCCGTCCCTCACGTTACATGACTGAAACAGCTGGGAGCTGTTTGAATTTGGCCTCACTGGGTAGTCATGGGGTTTAATAAAACACTGCAGGACGTTTTATACAAATGACAGATGCTACAATCTGGAGAATGCAACTCTTCAGGATTGCAGCCTGCCTCACTTGCTTGTCAGTAAGGTTCTCCCTAGTTCTTTGGAGGGGGCCCTGGCTACTCACCCCTAGCCTGACAACCTGGTTTTATCTCAGATACTAGGGAAGGCACATGGTGCTGGGACTGGATTTGTCTTTATCATTATTGTATGCCAGCATCTACAGTACATACTTAATAATAACAAAATAATAACAACAACAATGGCAACAGTGAACACTTAACCAACATACATTATGCGCCAGACATTATTCTAAATGCTTTGCATTTCCCCCCAGCTTTACTGAGGTATAATTGACAAAATTGTATATATTTAAGGAGTAATATGTGATGCTTTGATATATGTATGCATTATGAAATGATCACCACAATCAAGCTAATTAACATACCCATCATCTCACATAGTTACCTTTTTTTGTGTGATGAGAACACTTCAGATCTATTTTCTTAGCAAATTTCAATTATACAATACAGTGTTGCTAACTATAGTCACCATTTGTACATTAGCTCTCCAGAAGTTATTTGTCCTACATAACTGAAAGTTTTTACCCTTTGACCAACATATCCCCATTTCTGCCACCCCCATGAGTCCACGGCAACCACCATTCTACTCTCTACCTTTATGAGTTGGCCTGTTTCACATTCCATACATAAGTGAGATAATACGGTATTTGTCTTTCTGTCTTATTTTACTTAGCATAGTGTCCTCCAGGTTCATCCATGTTGTTGGATATGGCAGGCTTTCCTTAGTTTTTAATGCTGAATAATATTACATTGTGTGTGTGTGTGTGTGTGTGTGTGTGTGTGTGTGTGTGTATGACGTTTTCTTTATGTGTTCATCCATTGGCAGCTACACTTTGCATTTATTAACTTAAATCATTCTCACAACAATCCTACAAGTTAGGTTCTGGTATAACCCGATTTTTTGAGGAACTGTGGACATAGAGCAGTTAAGAAACCTGCCGAGGAATAAAAGCTACCATTTATGGCACTGCTGGGCTTTGAGACTAGGCTATCTGGCTCTAAAAATCTGTGCTTGTTTTAACCACTGTGTATACTGCCTCCCAATAAAAATGTGCTGAATGAATGATTAGTAACACTGCATATACAGTAATCAATGGCTAATATTTATTAAGTTTACTGTGTGCCAGGCACTGCAACTGTATTGTCTCATTTACCCCTCACAACCTCCCTTCCATGTAGATACTATTATGGTTCCCATTTTGCAAATGAGGGGATAATAAAAGGCACAGAGAATTTGTCCAAGGTCACACAACTGATGGGAAAAAGGAAATTGGTGGCCTCTTGTCTGGCCCTAGAACCCATGCTCTTGACATTATACTTTACTACTTCCCAATACTTCAGGTGATTCTCCTCAAAGCCTCCTGAGATGAATTCTGTCATCAGCCTGATTTGACACTGATAAAATTAAGGAGTTAAAGAACTGGCCCAAAGTTAGATAAACTAGTAAGAGACAAAGTCTAGGACTCAGGTGTCCTGGTTTTACAACCCCTGGTTTTAAAGCAGAAATCTTCTTTCTGCTCTATTCCATCACTGATGCTACTGTTGCATTCCTGAGTTGTCCTGAATGGCTCATTCTCCAAGTCTGGCCCTTTAGTGCACAAAGAAATGGTCCAAATGCAGAAAGTTCCATGAATAGAAGAAATCCTCTCTCCAGCATCTTTATACTCTGTTTAGTTCTGATTCTCCCAGTATATGGTGAAAGTGACATAAATACTGAGCAGTTATGACACAGGGGACAACAGAGCATGTCCAGACTGGCACAATTGATGATAAATGGGGAAAAGGCTGTTAGGGGCAACTTCAGTGTTGTAGGAATATTGGCGGATGATTGATTGAAGAGAGGTAAAAGGGGCTCTCCTCTCTTCCCCAGTAAAAAGTGAAAGGGAAGAAATGAAAAAAGAGATAAATTCCCCAAAGCAACAAAGTAATGTTCAATATAATCATCTCAGGAGGAAAATAACAAAATACATTATTAACCAAAATAGCAGGGCAATAAGATTCAGGGGAGCAGAGACATTAAGGACACCATAAAGGACAAGAAGAAAGAGAAAAAAGAGTCTTATCAGGTTTTTCAAAAGAAAAGTGACAAACAAAGAGGGAAGCGGCAAAAATTAAAGATCACATAATTAGAAGCCAATGGTGTCATTTCACACCTACTATAATGGTCACTTAAAAAGTATCTTCATATATATATTCACACACATACATGCACACTCTGAAACAAGCTACAATTTCTTCAAGCTGTTCTAAGTGGTGCATGCAATCACAACTTCCAATGTGCAAAATGGGGAAGTTTTGGCTTAACTTATTGGGAATTAAGAGAATCTTAAGACTGGATGAGAATTTAGTAACTGGGCCAAATGATCTCAGGGATCAGATGGGTCTATCAATCTCTCTTATACTATTTCTGGCAGGAAATCATCTAGCACATTTGGGGGTACATCTAGTGACAGAGACCTCACTATCTTACAAGGCTGCTTAGTTCTTTATTGGGGTGGGAGAAGACTAAGATTAACAAGTACCCACTAGGTGTCAGGCCCTCTATCAGGCACTTTACATGCATTGACTTCATTTAATCTTCACAACAATCCTGTAGAGTAGCTATTATCTTCATTTTACAGATGATAAAGTGAAGGTGGAGAAAGTGAAGTCATTTGCTTGAAGTCATGTAGTTAGTGAGCACTGGAACTAATGAGCCCAAAATTGTCTGAACATAAATTTTATGCTTTTCTACCACTCCACATTGCTTCTATCTGCAAGGAAACTGAAGAAAATCTGAAGTGCCAGGGTAAAATCCTGATATCTTCCGTCTAGTGCAACCCTCTCATCAACTAGTCTAGTTACTGGCAAGATAGAAGCTGGATTTTACGTGACATGACCTGCTCTTAGGAAACCAATGGAGACTCCCTGTCACTGTACCTCCTTTTAAATGTTCACAACTCTTTAATAATCTATTATAGGAGGGACTGTAAAGATGGCAGAGGAGTAAGACGTGAAGATCACCTTCCTTCCCACAAATACATCAAAAATACATCTACATGTGGAACAACTCCTACAGAACACCAGCTGAATGCTGGCAAAAGATCTCAGACTTCCCAAAAGGCAAGGAACTCCCAAGGTACCTGGGTAGGGCAAAAGAAAAAAGAAAAAGCAGATACAAAAGAATAGGGATGGGACCTGCACCTCTGGGAAGGAGCTTGAAGGAGGAAAAGTTTCCACACACTAGGAAGTCCCTTCACTAGCTGAGATGGGAGGTGGGTGGGGGGGAAGCTTCAGAGCCATGGAGGAGAACACAGCAATAGGGGTGCAGAGGGCAAAGCAGAGAGATTCCCACACAGAGGATCGGTGCCGACCAGCACTCACCAGCCTAAGAGGCTTGTCTGCTCAGGGGCCAGGGTGGGTGGGGCTGGGAGCTGAGGCTTGGGCTTTGGAGGTCAGAACCCAGAGAGAGAACTGGGGTTGGCTATGTGAACACAGCGTGAAGGGGGCTGGTGCTCCACAACTAGCCAGGAGGGAGTCTGGGAAAAAGTCTGGAACTGCCTAAGATGCAAGGGAACATTGTTTCAGGGTGAGCAAGGAGAGGGGATTCAGAGCACCATCTAAACCAGATCCAGAGATTGGCACAAGCCACGGCTATCAGCTCGGACACCAGAGATGGGCATGAAATGCTAAGGCTGCTGCTGTAGCCACCAAGAAATCTGTGTGCAAGCACAGGTCACTATCCACACTTCCCCTCCAGGGAACCTGGGCAGCCTGCCACTGCCAGGGTTCCGGGATCCAGAGAAAACTTCCCCGGGGGAACACACAGCGTGCATCAGGCTGTTGCCATGTCCCACAAGCCTCTGATGCCACAGGCTTGTGCTGCATTCCGTACCCCTCCCTCCCCTGGCCTGAGTAAGCCAGAGCTCCCTAATAAGCTGCTACTTTAACCCCGTCCAGGCTGGGTGGGGAACAGACGCCCTCAGGTAACCTATGCGCAGAGGCGGGGCCAAATACAAAGCTGAACTGCAGGAGCTGTGCAAACAAAGAAGAGAAAGGGAAATCTACCCCAGCAGCCTCTTGAGCAGCAGATTAAATCTCCACAATCACCTTCATGTACCCTGCATCTGTGGAATACCTGAATAGACAACAAATCATCCAAAAATTGAGGTGGTGGACTTTGGGAGCAACTGTAGACTTGGGGTTTGCTTTCTGCATCTAATTTGTTTCTGGCTTTATCTTTATTTTAGGTTAGTATTTAGAGCTAATTATCATTGGTTAAATTTTAGCACTTGTTATCATTGATGGATTTGTTTTTTGGTTTACTTGTTCTTTCTTTCTTCTTTTATATTACTTTTTTAAAATAATATTTTTTTATTTTAATAACAATATTTTATTTTTTTTTCTTTCTTCCTTTTTCTCCCTTTCCTTCTGAGCCAAGTGGCTGACAGGGTCTTAGTGTTCGGGCTGGGTGTAAGGCCTGAGCCTCTGAGGTGGGAGAGCTGAGTTCAGCACACTGGCCCACCAGAGAACTTCCAGCCCCACGTAATATAAAAAAGTGAAAGTTTTCACAGAGATCTCCATCTTAACACTAAGACCCAGATCCACTCAACAACCAGCAAGTTACAGTGCTGGACACTCTATGCCAAACAACTTTTAAGACAGGAACACAACCCCACTCACTAGAAGAGAGGCTGCCTAAAATCACAGTAAGGTCACAGACACCAAAAATCACACCATCGGACGTGGTCTTGCCTACCAGAAAGACAAGATACAGTCTCACCCACCACAAGACAGGCACCAGTCCCCTACACCAGGAATCCTACATAACCCACTCAAGCAAACTTACTCACTGAGGGCAGACACCAAAAACAACAGGAACTATGAAACTGCAGCATGCAAAAAAGAGACCCCAAACACACTAAGTTAAGCAAAATGAGAAGACAGAGAAATACACAGCAGATGAAGGAGCAAAGTAAAACCTCACCAGACCAAAAAATGAAGAGGAAATAGGCAGTCTACCTGAAAAAGAATTCAGAGTAATGATAGTAAAGATGATCCAAAAGCTTGAAAATAAAATGGAGAAAATACAAGAAACATTTACCAAGGACCTAGAAGAACTAAAGAGCTAACAAACAATGATGAACAACACAATAAATGAAATTAAAAATCCTCTAGAAGGAATGAATAGCAGAATAATTGAGGTAGAAAAACGGATAAGTGATCTGGAAGATAAAAGAGTGGAAATAACTACTGCAGAGCAGAATAAAGAAAAAAGAATGAAAAGAATTGAGGACAAGGAACATATGTATAGCTGATTTACTTTGTTATAAAGCAGAAACTAACACACCACTGTAAAGCAAATATACTCCAATAAAGATGTAAAAAAAAAAAAAAGAATTGAGGACAGCCTCAGAGACCTCTGAGACAACATTATCACACCAACTTTTGTATTACAGGGTCTCAGAAGAAGAGAAAAAGAACGGGACTGAGAAAATATGTGAAGAGATTATAGTTGAAAACTTCCTTAATATGGAAAAGGAAATAGTCAGTCAAGTCCAGGAAGCGCATAGAGTCCCATACAGGATAAACTCAAGAAGAAACACAGCAAGACACATATTAATCAAACTAACGAAAATTAAATACAAAGAAAATATATTAAGATCAGCAAGGGAAAAACAACAAATAACATACAAGGAAACCCCCATAACGTTAACAGCTGATCGTTCAGCAGAAACTCTGCAAGCCAGAAGGGAGTGGCAGGACATATTTAATAAATTGATGAAAGAGAAAAACCTACAATCAAGATTACTCTACCCACCAAGGATCTCATTCAGATTCAATGGAGAAATTAAAAACTTTACAGAGAGGGAAAAGTGAAGAGAATTCTTCACTAAACCAGCTTTACAAAAATGCTAAAGGAACTTCTCTAGGCAGGAAACACAAAAGAAGGAAAACACCTACAATAACAAAGCCAAAACAATTAAGAAAATGGTAATAGGAGGATACATATAGATAACTACCTTAAATGTAAAAGGATTAAATGATCCAAGGAAAAGACATAGAGTGGATGAATGGATACAAAAACAAGACCCGTATATATGCTGTCTACAAGACACCCACTTCAGACCTAGGGACACATACACACTGAAAGTGAGGGGATGGAAAAAGATATTCCATGCAAATGCAAATCAAAACAAAGCTGAAGTAGCAATTCTCATATAAGACAAAATAGACTTTAAAATAAAGACTATTACAAGAAACAAGGACACTACATAATGATCAAGGGATTAATCCAAGAAGAAGATATAACAATTGTAAATACATATGCAGCAAATATAGGAGCACCTCAATACATAAGGCAAATGCTAACAGCCATAAAAATGGAAAACGACAGTAACACAGTTATAGTGGGGGACTTTAACACCCCACTTTCACCAATGGTCAGATCATGCAAAATGAAAATAAATAAGGAAACACAGCTTTAAATGATACATTAAACAAGATGGACTTAAATGATATTTATAGGACATTCCATCCAAAAACAACAAAACACACTTTCTTCTCAAGTGCTCGTGGAATATTCTCCAGGATACATCATATCGTGGGTCACAAATCAAGCCTTGATAAATTTCAGAATATTGAAACCGTATCAAGTATCTTTTCCAACCACAATGCTATGAGACTAGATATTAATTACAGGAAAAAATTTGTAAAAAATATAAACACATGGAGGCTAAACAATACACTACTAAATAACCAAGAGATCACTGAAGAAATCAAAGAGGAAATCAAAAAATACTTAGAAAAAAATGACAATGAAAACACGATGACCCAAAACCTTTGGGATGCAGCAAAAGCAGTTTGAAGAGGGAAGTTTATAGCAATATAATCCTACCCCAAGAAACAAGAAAAAATCCTCAACAAAACACCAGCAAACAGAATCCAACAGCACATTAAAGGGACCATACACCATGATCAATGGGGTTCATCTCAGGAATGCAAGGATTCTTCAATATATGCAGATCAATCAATGTGATACACAATATTAAAGAACTGAAGGATAAAAACCGTATGATCATCTCAATACATGCAGAAAAAGCTTTTCAGAAATTTCAACACCCATTTATGATAAAAATATTCCAGAAAGTAGGCATAAAGGGAACTTACCTCAACATATAAAGGCCATATATGAAAAACCCACAGCCAGCATCGTTCTCAATGGTAAAAAACTGAAACCATTTCCACTAAGATCAGGAACAAGACAAGGTTGCCCACTCTCACCACTATTATGCAACATAGTATTGGAAGTTTTAGCCACAGCAATCAGTGAAAAAAAAGAAATAAAAGGAATCCAAATCAGAAAAGAAGAACTAAAACTGTCACTGTTTGCACATGACATGATACTATACATAGAGAATCCTAAAGATGCTACCAGAAAACTACTAGAGCTAGTCAATGAATTTGGTAAAGTAGCAGGATACAATATATATGCACAGTAATCACTTGCATTCCTAGACACTAATGATGAAAAATCTGAAAGGGAAAATAAGGAAACACTTTCATTTCCCACTGCAACAAAACGAATAAAATACCTAGGAATAAGCCTACCTAAGGAGACAAAAGACATGTATGAAGAAAACTATAAGACACTGATGAAAGAAATTAAAGATGATA
The DNA here is from genome assembly GCF_003031525.2 of Neophocaena asiaeorientalis asiaeorientalis. NCBI lineage: Eukaryota > Metazoa > Chordata > Mammalia > Artiodactyla > Phocoenidae > Neophocaena > Neophocaena asiaeorientalis. The sequence continues at coordinate 337,207 of NW_020174485.1, read as the reverse complement.
CAAACAGATGGAAAGATATACCGTGTCCTTGGATTGGAAGAATCAAAATTGTGAAAATGACTATACTACCCAAAGCAATCTACAGATTCAATGCAATCCCTATCAAACGACCTATGGCATTTTTCACAGAACCGGAACAAAAAATTTCTCAATTTGTATGGAAACACAAAAGACCCCGAATAGACAAAGCAATCTTGAGAAAGAAAAACAGTGCTGGAAGAATCAGGCTCCCTGGCTTCAGACTATACTACAAAGCTACAGTAATCAAGACAGTATGGTACTGGCACAAAAACAGAAATATAGATCAATGAAACAGGATAGAAATCCCAGAGATAAACCCACGCACATATGGTCACCTCACCTTTGATAAAGGAGGCAAGAATATGCAATGGAGTAAAGATAGCCTCTTCAATAAGTCGTTCTGGGAAAACTGGACAGCTACATATAAAATAATGAAATTCGAACACTCCCTAACACCATGCACAAAAATAAACACTAAATGGATTAAAGACCTAAATGTAAGAGCAGACACTATAAAACACTTAGAGGAAAACATAGGCAGAATACTCTATGACATAAATCACAGCAACATCCTTTTTGACCCACCTCCTTGAGAAATAGAAATAAAAATAAAAATAAACAAATGGGACCTAATGAATCTTAAAAGCTTTGCACAGCAAAGGAAACCATAAACAACATGAAAAGACAACCCTCATAATGGGAGAAAATATTTGCAAATGAAGCAACTGACAAAGGATTAACCTCCAAAATATACAAGCTACTCATGCATCTCAATATCAAAAAACAACCCAATCCAAAAATGGGCAGAAGACCTAACTAGACATTTCTGCAAAGAAGATATACAGATTGCCAACAAACATATGAAAGGATGCTCAACATCACTAATCATTAGAGAAATGCAAATCAAAAGTACAGTGAGATATCACCTCACACCCGTCAGAATGGCCATCATAAAAGAATCTACAAACAATAAATCCTAGAGAGGGTGTGGAGAAAAGGCAACCCTCTTGCACTGTTTGTGGCAATGTAAATTGATACAACCACTATGGAGAACAGTATGGAGGTTCCTTAAAAAACTGAAAATATTACTACCATATGACCCAGCTATCCCACTACTGGGCATATACCCTGAGAAAACCATAATTCAAAAAGGGTCATGTAGTACAATTCTCATTGCCGCACTATTTACAATAGCCCGGACATGGAAGCAACGTAAGTGTCCATCGACAGATGAATGGATAAAGAAGATGTGGCACATATATACAATGGCATATTACTCAGCAATAGAAAGAAACAAAACTGAGTTATTTGCGGTGAGGTGGATGGACTTAGAGACTGTCATACAGAATGAAGTAAGTCAGAAAGAGGCAAACAAATACCATAGGTTAACACATATATGTTGAATAAAAAAAAAATTCAGTTCTGAAGAACCTAGGGGCAGGACAGGAATAAAGACGCAGACATAGAGAATGGAATTAAGGACATGAGGAGTGGGAAAGGTAAGTTGGGACGAAGTGAGGGAGTAGCATTGACATATATACATTACCAAATGTGAAATAGATAGCTAGTGGGAAGCAGCTGCATTGCACAGGGAGATCAGCTTGGTGTTTTGTGTCCCCCTATAAGGGTGGGATAGGGAGGGTGGGAGGCAGACACAAGAGGGAGGGCATATGGGGATATATGTATACATATAGCTGATTCACTTTGTTATACAGCAGAAACTAACACACCATTGTAAAGCATTTATACTCCAATAAAGATGTTAAAAAGTATCTATTATAGAATTCTGACAAGCTCAATGGCAATAATGACATAGAGGTTACTAATGAAGAATTTGGAGTCAGCTTGCCTGGATGCAATTCCTGGCTCCATCACTCACTAGATATAATATCACCTTGGGCAAATTATATAACTTCTCTGTACCTCACTTTACATATATTTAAAATGGGAAAAATAATAGTACCTACGTCATGGGTTTGTTGTGAGGATTAAATTGAGTTAATGAATGTAAAGGCCTTAGAACAGAATCATAGAGGTGCACAGTAAATGTTGATTCATTATTATTTTATTGTCAATCTGTATTTCCTAGAATCTTTTATATTTTGAAAACTGGTACATTTTCCCATCTATAGTGTTGTCATAGATCTCCTGTAACTCACTACGCCGTTGAGTTTACCTACAGCAATTCTGCTGGGGACATCTGAGTATTATTTCATTGCACAGTGATGTATATATTTTTAAATTACATTACACTTAAATTCCATTAGTCTACAAGCTCTAAGAAGGCAGAGCTGACTGGCACAGAGCAGGGGTTCACTAATTATAGCATGAAAGAATGAATTCAGAGCACTGAAGTGCTTTCTTACAACCTCAGATACCTTAGGTTTAAATTCCCCCTCAACAGGTTTATGCTCTTTTTCCCTTGACAGAGAGGTTTTAAGTTCCTGTGTTAATAGTAAATTATTTGTCCCTAGAAGGGAGTTGCCAGACTACAGTCTCTTTTTCCCTTGACAGAGAGGTTTTAAGTTCCTGTGTTAATAGTAAATTATTTCTCCCTTGAAGAGAGTTGCCAGACTACAGACTATCACTTCTTTTTTCTTCTTTTTTTTGAAAAGATCTTTCTAAATCATTGATATTGTCTTAGAATCTTTAAAAACTAACTTTGACTCATTGCAAGATTCATGAAACTAATCTTTGTCACTCCTATTAAATATCCTATACATATAAAATATTACATATGAATATCTATCCACTTGCTACAGGCCCATGTTTCATCCTCCTTTTTATACATGAACTCATCAGAAAGCTTTATGCAGCCACATTTGATTACGTAGCTTTCTTGTCCCCTTTCTTCCCTGTATAAAGGATTACTGTGCTTTGGGGCCTCCTTTTTAACTCTGTGCCTGAAGTGAGTGTCTTACTCGCCCCGCTCTAGTCCTGGCCCTTTTCCTCTGTAGATTTCCTTTGCCAAAGGGTTCTTCATATCCAGGAAGATTTATCCATTTCCAGCTCTACCTCAAGAGGAAAGGCTTTTATAGAAATGGCAAGAGGTCCCTCAACCATCCAGCAGACCAAAGACCTTGTCTCTTTCTATACCTTATTTTGGTGCCATGGTCATTTCTCAAACGTTTACTCCCAGGGCTTCCCTGGTGGTTGAGAGTCCACCTGTCGATGCAGGGGACACGGGTTCGTGCCCCAGTCCGGGAAAATCCCACATGCCGTGGAGCGGCTAGGACCGTGAGCAATGGCCGCTGAGCCTGCGCGTCCAGAGCCTGTGCTCCGCAACGGGAGAAGTCACAACAGTGAGAGGCCCGCGTACCGAAAAAAAAAAAAAAAGTTTACTCCCTATTGCTGAGTAGAAAGGCCTATTGCAGGTACCAAATAGAAATCCTCAACCATAGCCTCAACACAAACATCAGATATAGTTTTAATAGGCTTTGAAAAATCAAACTGTAGCTTCTCATGCTCTGAGAAACCAGAGTCAAGAAGGCCCAGGTATGTGGATAGCTTTTTTCTGGAAGGGGAGGCCATGGTTCTTGCTAGAACAAGAAGGCTCCCATTGGAAGAAAGCTATGCTAGCTTCAAGGTTTCTCTTGTTTTTGTCATCCTTTTTGCCTGCTACACCCATCCTGCCCGCTTGGCTGGCTTGGCTTCTGGTTTCTCCTTAATCACTGGCTTCTACTAGCTGGCCTGGAGCTGATTCTCATTCCATTTTAGTTTTCTGCTGTCCCCTGGCTCCTAAACTTAGCTCACTGTCCATGTTGTTTCTTCCCTTTATTTCTAGCCTTTGCCTCACTATTTTGTGTTCTGGCTCCTGGCCGTGTCTCCTATAGCTACTACTTTGCAGAGCTGAGTTTCACATTTTCCTTAAAGTAATCTCAGCCTTGGCTGACAGATGCTTAAATTAACAGGGTGTTGAGTGGTGGACAATGCTAAAATAAACCAGCTTCCTAATCTCTTTTCTGTGTCTCTCTACAACTGGTTGTTCTGAGTGTAAGCATGGCTCAGTGGGAAGAATGAACACATGCCTATTGGTGACATGACTGATATGCTGAGAATTTCCTTGGCTACATAAGTTAACCCTCAAAAATCCTGCCTCCTGATTTGATGGACGTCTAAGGAACAGTTGGGGGTAGATAATAAGAGGGCTGGGTGTTTGGCCAATTTCCAGATTCATAAAAGTTCTCTCTTCCAGGGCCAGGTCCAGACCAAGGCAGTAATTTTCTCCATTAACTAGTGAGCTATCAGTTCTAGAGCTGGCACTTAAAGCTTATTCTCAAATATTGAGGCAGTTTGACTTGAAACTCAATTTGTTCCCTCAATCCACTGTCAAAGGCAAATAGCCAGAGATTTAATGCAGGATGTGGTATACACAGAGAACAGGGGGCTTAAAAACAAATGTGTGGTTCCTGTTCCACGCTGGAAAAGATGACAGTGTTTAACCTGGTGCTTCATGATTTAGTATTCCCTTTCAGAGGTATTTGCTACTTGGTGAGGAAGAGAACAAAGGGAATGGATTATGGAGAAAGAGCCAAGGGTAGGATGGTGAATTTAAAAAGTCACTTTAGGGCTTCCCTGGTGGCACAGTAGTTGCTAGTCCGCCTGCAGATGCGGGGACACGCATTCGTGCCCTGGTCCGGGAAGATCCCACATGCTGTGGAGCGGCTGGGCCTGTGATCCATGGCCGCTGAGCCTGTGCATCCAGAGCCTGTGCTCCGCAACAGGAGAGGCCATGACAGTGAGAGGCCCGCATACCGCAAAATAAATAAATAAATAAAAAGTCACTTTAAGCATTCTTTGGTTTTGCCTTCCTCTTTTACTTTCCCTGGTCCCAAATTCTTCCCAGCCAGTCCCTGGAACTAAAAGTGATCTGAACTCCCTATCCTAAGGGAGGAGGTGGAGGAAACAGTATCCCATCAGGAGGAATAAGGCTGAGAACATATGCCATCCTCCTGCCTGCCAAGGAGAAGATACCAAGAAACAAACACTCATGCTGAGTTAATCACAAGAGCAAGACCTTTTCTCAAATGGATTACAGAGAAGGGAGGGTAAAGAAGAGCACAGCTGAGAGTTATAAGGATGTGACACAACTTGTATAGGAAATGGGTAGGGGAACAGGGAAAATTCCTGTATCACAAACGTAAGGCACCTTACCTGTAAGAGTAAAGTAGGAGGTCCCTTGTTGGTTCCTAGGGCAGTAAGGGGCCAGATGGTCAAAGCCATTAGAGTAGAAATGAGGGGAGGTGCTCAGGGAAGCCACTTATTCACCAACTGGGATAGAAATATTTCAATATTTTTCACAACTGGTGCAAATCAGCAGGCTATCAGCTCTGGGTCGAAAAGAGTGAGAAAGATCGCCATGAAGGGCAGGAGGGAAAAGTGTATAAAAGATACCAACACAAACTTTACCAATTTCAGAATTTCACTGCCCATAAGCCAGCCCTGCTTGTGATATTCATGCCATACCAGTGATCCTGATATGGAATTGCTGCCAATACCTTGTCTTGTTTTTGCCCAGCAGGGTTAGCCCACTTTGTTGGGAACTGGGGATGATGGAGAGGAAGGGTGTGGTTCCCCCTGGGGTGCCCATATCCCTCAGGGAAGAAAGGGATGGGGTTACCTTCTTGCAGAGGACCATCTGGTGGTCAAACAGGAAGAAGACCCGTTGCTGGTTGCGGCCGTAGGGCTGGTAGATCCACGCCATCTCCCCAGTGTAGATCAGCTCCGAGCTCCTGTCTAGGATGTCCTCGCCCTGGGAAGGACATGTGATAGTGAGAGGCAGCCAGGCAGGAGGGATGGCCCCTTCACTTGCCTGGAGGCACCTAGAGCTCGGCATAGGCTGGGACAGGAGGAGGACAGAAAGGGCCTGGTGAGGAAGAAAGGATGGAGGGAGGGACCTCTGGGAATCCCTGAAAGGCTCCATGAGCTATAAAGACCCATACTCTTGTTTACCCTGAGGCCAAATGAGTCCCACTACCCAGGACTGCTATAGTCCTTCTTTGCCAGTTGCTCTCTGGCCCTAGAGGCACCAGCTACCATGAGGTGTCTGTCTATCTGTCTCTCTCTCTCTTATTCTCCCTCTCTCTTTTTCTCTAAATCTCTCTTTCTGCCCCAATCTTTCATCCTAGTTCTAGACTTTTAGTCTCTTTCCTGTACCTGAAGAGTAAAGCCTGAGCAGGTGCTAGAAGTCTCTCTGTTTCCCAGACAAGTAAAACAAGACAGGGAAGGACAGGAAGGAGATTATGTTTGAAGGAGAGAAAGAGAATCCATTCACCCTCTTAAAATTGTTTTTCCTTCCTTTCTCAGTTCATTAAAATCTACTGATTAAACAGGAAATTTCATCACCTTGGTCTGTTATCCAGAAAGCCTGAATAACTTGCTTATATTTCTTGCTATGTAGAATCAGACACACACACCAAAAACACCTAACACCTAGCTAATTCTATTCTACAGAGTTTCCAAGGGCCTCTTATTTATGGGAACTCTGATATGTGGGGGTCTATGTCAGATGCCAAGCCAGACTTGGCCCTGTTATCGAGGAGCTTACATGTCAGCAAAGGAGTCTAATATAGATATGCTCAGAACTCATGGAATGCAAGGCAAACCATGGGGACAAAAAGAAGTGGTCCCCTGACTCAGGAGAATTAATACTTATTGAGCACCTACAGGGATCAGACATTGTGCTACATACTTTCACTCTGTCTCTTCTGAGCATCACAGTAGCCCTGGGAGGTAGATAGTCTTGCTGTCATCTTTATAGTCTGAAGTACAAAGAAGTCAAGTGATCAGCCACAGTCACCCAGCTAGTTAGCCAAAGATCCACAATCCAACCACAAGTCTGCAGCTCCAGAGAGTGTGCTCACTTTTGCCACTATGTTATACTGTCTCTAGGCCAAAACGTCACTGGAGAGTCAGTCCCTTCCTCTCTCTGGGTCTCAGTTTTCCAGCTGTTAAATGAGGTATGTGAGGATGATCTCTAAGGTCTTAGCCCTGATACTCTAATGCTAACGTCTCAGCCTTGTACTGAAAAGCTTCAAGTCAACTTTAGAGATGGGGGTTCCCACATCTCCCCAGAAACAATCAGAGGTAAACAGTCTAGGCAGGGCAGTGGCCCAAAGAGAAGGGTAGCAGGAAATTGTATTCTTGAGCATATCACTTTTTTTTCAGTCTAAGGGATGGAAAGAAAAAGGGGGGCTCAATGGAAATATTTTCTAATAATACAACCTAAAAAAGGACACAGGGAGGGGGAAGGGTAAGCTGGGATGAAGTGAGAGAGTGGCATGGACATATATACTCTACCAAATGACTCCAGACTATACCTCAGGGGTTCCCTGGAACTTTGGTAAACACTCCTCCTTGAGGGGCCCACATACTAGCACAGAACTTCTGGAGGCCCAGTGCTAGGAGAAGAATCCCTCAGAGTGTGGGGGTCATGCAAGGTTTTCCTGTTGGAGGGATGGGAAGCTGAACATGGTACCAGTCGGCCATGCCCCACCTTGAGGCAGGCCAGGAAGATGTACTATAGTCCATTTTGAATATGTATGAAGTGAAAGAACGCTATAAAAGGGGCCAATGCTATACAAAGATGGCCAGGATGACTTTTAAAGGCACAACTTGCTAAGCTGAGAATGATCAGACCAGGAGGACTACTCAGTGGCATCTGGTCTACACACTGCACCAGCTAGGAGCAACCCAATTCTATCAATTCTGTTTTAAGTACTTGCCATAAAATGCCACTTGGTGCCACTCTACCAAGAAAAAAAAAAAAAAAACTTGAAAAAATACACCTCTATGCTCACCAAGGTGATTGTTGTAAGTTAACTCATCTTCTCTGTTCCTCAGTTTCCTCATCTTTAAAATGATGATAATAACATTACCAACCTCATTTGGCTGTGGTAAGGATTATATAAGTTAACATATATAAAATGTTTACAAAAGTACACATCACACTGTAAGCTCCATATAATGATAGTTATTACCTTGATTATTACTGTGTACCCTAAATCCTGTGTCACATATTCCTATTAATACTCACAACCCAATAAGGGATGTAGTGTTATTTGTCCCCAAACCAGTGTCAGATAAATTGGAAGTAATATGCCGAAAGTGGCAGAATCCAGGAGAGAGTCGCTCAAAAGTACATGCTCTAAACCATCAAACCACAGCAAAATAATGATTCCTTAATGGAACAAGCAGCTGCCTTGGAAATTTCTAAGGTAAGAACCTCAAAGACTTCAGTTCTGGGCCCAGTGCTGCCGTCAACTCACTTCCTTCAGAAGTAGCTTAATCACAATCTGTTTCCTCATTAGACAATGGGGCTAATTCAAAGGTTCCTGTTTGGCTCAAATCACATGGCTGCTTGAGAACACGAAATAAGCTCATGTAAGGTAGAGGGACCTCTCAGAGTTTAGAGCAATCAGACTTTGCCCTCTCTGCCCCACTGCACTACACAGTTCTTTGCCTTGACCCCTCAAGTGCAATCTCTTCCCACCTCACACTCCTCCACATGCCTTCTGTTCTCTTCCATTCTTCCAGAATTTTGCTCACACTGTTTTCTCTGCCTGGAACATACTTGTCCTCACTGGGTAGTCAAGGCTACATCTCATTCATTTCAATATCCCAATGCCCAGCACCTCATTCTAATTATAGGCTGATTATCTGATGTGGGGTTGTGCCCTGAGCACATCAAGGGAGAGGACAAAGGAAATGCTACCCTTCTCAGAGTTTATATTCAATTCTGCCTGCTAGGAGGAAAGCAGGGAAATAACAAATCTATCCCTCCACATTTGATCTCCTGGTCCAAAGAGTGTGCCTCATCAAGCCATTTAGCTTTAAAAAGATGTTTTTGCTGCTGCCATCACGTTGGGCTTTTGTGTTTCCTCCAACTTCTTTGGATTCAAACGTCCAATGGTAAACTGGAACATGCTATTGAGTATTATACAACCAGGCTATGGGGGAAGGGTGCTATGAGGAGGAAATCACAACAACACACAATCAAGTTCTCAAATATGAGCTGCAAACTTGGGATCCTGGTAAAAATCTCCAGAAAGAAAAAAAAATATAAAAGAAGCTGTCAGGGTTACAGCTACATGTAAAAGAATGAAATTAGAACACTTCTTAACACCATACACAAAAGTAAACTCAAAATGGATTAAAGACCTAAATGTAAGGCCAGACACTATCAAACTCTTAGAGGAAAACAGGCAGAACACTCTATGACATAAATCACAGCAGGATCCTTTTTGAACCACCTCCTACAGAAATGGAAATAAAAACAAAAATAAACAAATGGGACCTAATGAAACTTAAAAGCTTTTGCACATCAAAGGATACCATAAACAAGACGAAAAGACAACCCTCAGAATGGAAGAAAATATTTGCAAAAGAAGCAACTGACAAATGATTAATCTCAAAAATTTACAAGCAGCTCATGCAGCTCAATATCAGAAAAACAAACAACCCAATCCAAAAAATGGGCATAAGACCTAAATAGACATTTCTCCAAAGAAGATATACAGATTGCCAACAAAAACATGAAAGAATACTCAACATCACTAATCATTACAGAAATGCAAATCAAAACTACAATAAGGTATCACCTCACACCAGTCAGAATGGCCATCATCAAAATATCTACAAACAATAAATGCTGGAAAGGGTGTGGAGAAAAGGGAACCCTCTTGCACTGTTGGTGGGAATGTAAATTGATATAAGTCACTATGGAGAACAGTATGCAGGTTCCTTATAAAACTAAAAATAGAACTACCATATGACACAGCAATCCCACTACTGGGCATATACCCTGAGAAAACCATAATTCCAAAAGAGTCATGTACCACAATGTTCATTGCAGCAATATTCACAATAGCCAAGACATGGAAGCAACCTAAGTGTCCATCGACAGATGAAGAATGGATGAAGATGTGGCACATATATACAATGCAATATTATTCAGCTATAAGAAGAAATGAAATTGAATTATTTGTAGTGAGGTGGATGGACCTAGAGTCTGTCATACAGAGTGAAGTAAGTCAGAAAGAGAAAAATTAATTCCATATGCTAACACATATATACAGAATCTAAAAAAAACCCAAAATGGTTCTGATGAACCTACGGGCAGGACAGGAATACAGAAGCAGATGTAGAGAATGGACTTGAGGACATAGGGAGGGGGAAGAGTAAGCTGGGACAAAGTGAGACAGTAGCACTAACATATATACACTACCAAACGTAAAATAGATAGCTAGTGGAAAGCAGCTGCATCGCACAGGGAGATCAACTCGGTGCTTTGTGACCACCTTGAAGGGAGGGGATAGAAAGGGCGGTGGGGAGGCAAAAGAGGGTGGGGATATGTGGATATACGTATTCATACAGCTGATTCACTTTGTTATACACAGAAACTAACACACCATTGTAAAGCAATTATACTCCAATAAATTTGTTTAAAAAAATCTTGCAAAAATAAAGAACAATTAAAGAATGGAAAAAAACAAAATAAGCTGTCAGGGATATGTTCCTTCCCCTTACCTTCAAGTGGATCTAATGCATGTGAAGGGTAGCAATGTGAGAGCATAACCAAACATCAGTATCAGAGAAATTAGAAATTTCCTAGAAACTGCAATTCGCGAGAACATGTTCTTCTTCCTGATGCTCCCCTAAGCTGATTGAAGGTACTTATTATTATTTAGAGGTATAGGCAATACTTTTACTCATCCACTGATTTTTTAGAAGCCCTAGGGGGTAGGGCAGAGCATGGGGGACTCCATGAACTCTAGTACACATAGGCTGGCAGGGAGCAAGGATGGAAAGTGGAGGTGGGCAAATAAATCCAAAATGTTCATTGAATAAGCTGAGGGCCGGTCACGTTGTGGATACAGTACAAGGTCTCCTGCTCTCTAGCAAAATGCTCTGATTTACTGAGCAGGCACCAATTTCCGGTGTGGTACTAACTCTCCACCCTCTTTCTTAATTCCTTTTCAAGGGAGAGTAAGTTGTGAAGGTTTCTTCTATGATTCTTGTTTTTTTTAAAATTAATTTATGTTTTTAAACATCTTTATTGTCCGAGCTGATCTCCCTGTGCTATGTGGCCGCTTCCCACTAGCAATCTACTTCATATTTGGTAGTGTATGTATGTAAATGCCACTCTTTCACTTCGTCCCAGCTTACCTGTCCCCCTCCCCGTGTCCTCAGTCCATTTTCTACATCTGCGTCTTTATTCCTGACCTGTCCCTAGGTTCGGCAGAACAACTTTTCTTCTTATGTTTGGTTTCCATACATATGTGCTAGCATACGGTATTTGTTTTTCTCTTTCTGAGTTACTTCACTCTGTATGACAGACTCTAGGTCCATCCACCTCACTACAAATAACTCAATTTCATTTCTTTTTATGGCTGAGTAATATTCCATTGTATATATGTACCACATCTTCTTTATCCATTCATCTGTTGATGGACACTTAGGTTGCTTCCATGTCCTGGCTATTGTAAATAGAGCTGCAATGAACATTGTGGTACATGACTCTTTTGGAATTATGGTTTTCTTAGGGTACATGCCCAGTTGTGGGATTGCAGTGTCATAAGGCAGTTCTCTTCTTAGTTTTTTAAGGAACTTCCATACTGTTATCCATAGTGGCTGTATCAATTTACATTCCCACAAACAGTGCAAGAGGGTTCCCTTTTCTCCACACCCTCTCCAGCATTTATTGTTTGTAGATTTTTTGATGATGGCCATTCTGACTGGTGTGATGTGATACCTCATTGTAGTTTTGATTTGCATTTCTGTAATGATTAGTGATGTTGAGCATTCTTTCATATGTTTGTTGGCAATCTGTATATCTTCTTTGCAGAAATGTCTATTTAGGTCTTCTGCCTATTCTTGGATAGGGTTGTTTGTCTTTTTGATGTTGAGCTGCATGTGCTGCTTGTAAATTTTGGAGGTTAATTCTTTGTCAGTTGCTTCATTTGCAAATATTTTCTCCCATTCTGAGGGTTGTCTTTTCCTCTTGTTTATGGTATCCTTTGATGTGCAAAAGCTTTTAAGTTTCACTAGGTCCCATTTGTTTATTTATTTTTTTATTTCCATTTCTGTAGGAGGTGGCTCAAAACAGATCTTGCTGTGATTTATGTCATAGAGTGTTCTGCCTATGTTTTCCTCTAAGAGTTTTATAGTGTCTGCTCTTATATTTAGGTCTTTAATCCATTTTGAGTTTATTTTTGTGTATGGTGTTAGGGAGTGCTGTAATTTCATTCTTTTACATGTAGCTGTCCAGTTTTCCCAGCACCACTACTGAAGAGGCTGTCTTTTCTCCACTGTATATTCCTGCCTCCTTTATCAAAAATAAGGTGACCATAGGTGCATGGGTTTACCTCTGGCTTTCTATCCTGTTCTATTGATCTATATTTCTGTTTCTGTGCCAGTACTGTGCTGTCTTGATTAGTGTACCTTTGTAGTATTGTCTGAAGTCAGGGAGCCTGATTCCTCCAGCTTCGTTTTTCTTTCTCAAGATTGCTTTGGCTATTCAGGGTCTTTTGTGTTTCCATACAAACTGAGGACTTTTTTGTCCTACTTCTGTGAAAAGTGCCACTGGTAGTTTCATAGGGATTGCATTGAATCTGTAGATTGCTTTGGGTAGTAGTCATTTTCACAATATTGATTCTTCCAATCCAAGAACATTGTATATCTCTCCAACTGTTTGTATCATCTTTAATTTCTTTCATCAGTGTCTTATAGTTTTCTGCATACATGTCTTCTGTCTCCTTAGGTAGGTTTATTCCCAGGTATTTATTATTTTTGGTACTATGGTAAGTGGGAGTGTTTCCTCAATTTATCTTTCAGATTTTTCATCAAAGTGTATAGGAATGCAAGAGATTTCTGTGCATTAATTTTGTATCCTGCTACTTTACCAAGTTCATTGATTAGCTCTAGTAGTTTTCTGGTAGCATGTTTAGTATGCTCTATGTACAGTATCATGTCATCTGCAAACAGTGACATTTTTACTTCTTTTCCGATTTGAATTCCTTTTATTTGTTTTTCTTCTGATTGCTGCGGCTAAAACTTCCAAAACTATGTTGAATAACAGTGGTGAGAGTGGAAAACTTTGTCTTGTTCCTGATCTTACAGGAAATGGTTTCAGTGTTTCACCATTGAGAACTATGTTGGCTGTGGGTTTGTCATATATGGCCTTTATTATGTTGAGGTAACTTCCCTATATGCCTACTTTCTGGAAGGCTTTTATCATAAATGGGTGTTGAATTTTGTGAAAAGTTTTTCTGCATCTATTGAGATGATCATATGGTTTTTCTCCTTCAAATTGTTAATACAGTTTATCACATTGATTGATTTGTATATATTGAAGAATCCTTGTATTCCTGGGATAATGCCCACTTGATCATGGTGTATGAACTTTTTAATGTGCTGTTGGATTCTGCTTGCTAGTATTTTGTTGAGAATTTTTGCATATATATTCATCAGTGATATTGGCCTGAATTTTTATTCTTTGTGACATCTTTGTCTGGTTTTGGTATCAGGGTGACTTTGGGAGTGTTCCTCCATCTTCTATACTTTGGAAGAATTTGACAAGGATAGGTTTTAGCTGTTCTCTAAATGTTTGATCGAATTTGCCTGTGAAGCCATCTGTTCCTGGGCTTTTGTTTGTTGGAAGATTTTTATTCACCATCTCAATTTTAGTGCTCGTGATTGGTCTGCTTATATTTTCAATTTCTTCCTGGTTCAGCCTGAGAAGGTTGCACTTGTCTAAGGAATTTTCCATATCTTCCTGGTTGTCCATTTTATTGGCATTTAGTGGCCTGCAGTAATCTCTCATGATCCTTTGCATTTCTGCAATGCCAGCTGTTACTTCTCCTTTTTCATTTGTAATTCTGTTGATTTGAGTCTTCTACCTTTTCTTCTTGATGAGTCTGGCTAATAGATTATCAATTTTGTTTATCTTCTGAAAGAACCAGCTTTTAGTTTTACTGATATTTGCTATCATTTCCTTCATTTCTTCTTCATTTATTTCTGACCTAATCTTTATGATTTCTTTACTTCTGCTATCTTTGGGTTATTTTTTTGTTTTTCTTTCTCTAATTGCTTTATGTGTAAGGTTAGGTTGTTTATTTGAGATGTTTCTTGTTTCTTGAGGCAGGATTGTATTGCTATAAACTTCCCTCTTAGAACTGCTTTTGCTGCATCCCAAGAGTTTTGGATCATTGTGTTTTCATTGTCATCTGTTTCTAGGTATTTTTTTGATACTGTCTTTGATTTCTTCAGTGATCTCTTGGTTATTTAGTAGTGTATTGTTTAGCCTCCATGTGTTTGTAGTTTTTATAGGTTTTTTTCCCTGTAATTGATATCTAATCTCATAGCATTGTGGTTGGAAAAGATACTTGATGCAATTTCAATTTTCTTAACTTATCGTGGGTTGATTTGTGACCCAAGATATGATCTATCCTGGAGAATGTTCCATGAGCTCTTGATAAGAAACTGTATTCTGTTGTTTTCCATTGGAATGTCCTATAAATATCAGTTACGTCCGTCTTGTTTAGAATATCATTTAAAGTTTGTGTTTCCCTATTAATTTTCATTTTGGATGATATGTCCGTTGGTGAAAGTGGGGTGTTAAAGCCCCCTACTATGATTGTGTTAATGTCCATTTCCGGTTTTATGGCTGTTAGCATTTGCCTTATGTATTGAGGTGCTCCTATGTTGGGTGCATCAATATTTACAGTTGTTATACCTTCTTTTTGGAATGATCCATTGATCATTATGTAGTGTCCTTCTTTGTCTCTTGTAATAGTCTTTATTTTAAAGTCTATTTTGTCTGATATGAGAATTACCACTCCAGCTTTCTTTTGATTTCCATTTACATGGAATATTTTTTTCCATCCCCTCACTTATTGTCTGTATGAGTCCCTAGGTCTGATGTGGGTCTCTTGTAGACAGCGTATATACGGGTCTTATTTTTGTATCCATTCAGCCAGTCTATGTCTTGTGTTTGGAACATTTAATGCATTTACATTTAAGGTAGTTATCGATATGTATGTTCCTAATAACATTTTCCTAATTGTTTGGGGTTCGTTATTGTATATTTTTCCCTTCTTCTGTGTTTCCTGCATAGAGAATTTCCTTCAGCATTTGTTGTAAATCCGGTTTGCTGGTTCTGAATTCTCTTAAGTTTTGCTTGTCTGTAAAGTTTTAAATTTCTCCTTCAAATCTGAGTGATATCCTTGCTGTGTAATCTTGGTTGTAGGTTTTTCCCTTTCATCACTTTAAATATGTCCTGCCACTCCCTGCTGGCTTGCAGAGTTTCTGCTGAAAGATCAGCTGTTAACTTTATGGGATTCCCTTGTATGTTATTTGTTGCTTTTGCCTTGCTGCTTTTAATATTTTTCCCTGTATTTAATTTTTGATAGTTTGATTAATATGTGTGTTGGCATGTTTTTCCTTGAATTTATCCTGTATTGGACTCTATGTGCTTCCTGGACTTGATTGACTATTTCCTTTCCAATATTAGGGAAGTTTTCAACTATAATCTCTTCAAAATTTTTCTTAGTCCTGTTCTTTTTCTCTTCTTCTTCTGTGACCCCTATAATTCGAATGTTGGTGCGGTAATGTTGTCCCAGAGGTCTCTGAGACTGTCCTCAGTTCTTTTCATTCTTTTTTCTTTATTCTGCTCTGCAGTAGTTATTTCCACTCTTTCACCTTCCACGTCATTTATCCATTCTTCTGCCTCAGTTATTCTGCTACTGATTCCTTCTAGAGAATTTTTTTATTTCGTTTATTGTGTTTCTCATCATTGTTTGCTCTTCAGTTCTTCTAGGTTCTTGTTAAACGTTTCTTGTATTTTCTTC
The DNA here is from genome assembly GCF_003031525.2 of Neophocaena asiaeorientalis asiaeorientalis. NCBI lineage: Eukaryota > Metazoa > Chordata > Mammalia > Artiodactyla > Phocoenidae > Neophocaena > Neophocaena asiaeorientalis. The sequence continues at coordinate 321,338 of NW_020174485.1, read as the reverse complement.
ATTCCTTTTCCAAGATTTTGGATCATCTTTACTATCATTATGATGAATTCTTTTTCAGGTAGGTTGCCTATTTCCTCTTCATTTGTTTGGTGTGGTGGGTTTTTACCTTGCTCCTTTGTCTGCTGTGTTTTTCCCTGTGTTTTCATTATGCTTAACTTACTGTGTTTGGGGTCTCCTTTTCACAGGCTGGAGGTTCGTAGTTCCCATTGTTTTTGTTGTCTGTGCCCAGTGGTTAAGGTTGGTTCAGTGGGTTGTTTCGGCTTCCTGGTAAGGGTCTGGTGCCTGTGTTCTGGTGGATGAGACTGGATCTTGTCTTTTGGTGGGTGAGACCATGTCCAGTGGTGGGTTTTGCGGTGTTTTGACATTTGCATGATATTAGGCAGCCTCTTTGCTATTGGGTGGAGTTGTGTTCCTGTCTTGCTAGTTTTTTGGCATAGCTTGTCCAGCACTGTAGCTTGCTGGTCATTGAGTGGAGCTGGGTCTTAGCATTGAGATGGAGATCTATGGGAGAGCTTTTGCTGTTTGATATTATGTGGTGCTAGGAGGTCTCTGGTGGACCAATGTCCTAAACTCAGCTCTCTCTACTCAGAGGTACAGGACTGATCATACACATACACACTCACAAAAGGAGAAAAAGAAAAAAATATAGATATATATATATAAAAAGAAGAGAGAAACCAAATCAATAAATGAATCTACCACTGATAATAAACTTTTAATACTAAACTAAGATAAACGTAAAACCAGACACAAATTAGATGTAGAAAGTGAACCCCAAGTTTGCAGTTGCTCCCAAAGTCCGGCACTTCAATTTCGGGCTGATTCGTTGTCTATTCAGGTATTCCATGTATTCAGGGTACATTAAGATGATTGTCGAGATTTAATCCACTGCTCCTGAGGCCGCTGGTAGAAATTTCCCTTTCTCTTCTTTGTTTGCACAGCTCCTGGGGTTCAGCTATGGATTTGGCCCTGCCTCTGCGTGTATGTCATCTGAGGGCATCTGTTCTTCACTCAGACAGGAAGGGGCTAAAGTAGCAGTTGATTAGAGGGCTCTGGCTCACTCAGCTCAGGCGGGTAGGGAGGGGTATGAAATGCAGGGCGAGTCTGCAGCGGCAGAGGCTGGTGTGACATTGCAACAGCCTGAAGAACGCCATGTTTTCTCCCGTGGATGTTGTCCCTGGATCACGGGACCCTAGCAGTGGTGGGCTGCACAGTCTCCTGGGAGGGATTGTGTGGATAGTGACTGGTGCTTGCACACAGGCTTCTTGGTGGCTGCATCAGCAGCCTTAGCATTTCATGCCCATCTCTGGTGTCCATGCTGATAGGCGTGGCTCGCACCCAGCTCTGGAGTTGGTTTAGGCAGTGCTCTGAACCGTCTCTCCTCGTGCACCCTGAAACAATGGTCTCTATCCTCTTAGGCAGTTCCAGACATTTTCCTGGACTCCCTCCTGGCTAGCTGTGCCGCACTAACCCCCTTCAGGCTGTGTTCATGCAGCCAACCCCAGTCCTCTCCCTGGGATCCGACCTCCGAATCCATAGCCTCAGCTCCCAGCCCCCACCCGCCCTGGCTGGTGAGCAGACAAGCCTCTCAGGCTGGTGCGTGCTGGTTGGCACTGATCCTCTGTGTGGGAATCTCTCCACTTTGCTCTCTGCACCCTTGCTGCTGTGCTCTCCTCCATGGCTCCAAAGCTTCCCCCGCCACACCCCGTCTCCACCAGTGAAGGGGTTTCCTAGTGTGTGAAAACTTTTCCTCCTTCACTCCTCCCTCCCAGAGGTGTCGGTCCCATCCCTATTCTTTTGTCTCTGTTTTTTTCTGTTTTCTTCTGCCCTACCCAGGTACATGGGGAATTTCTTTACTTTTGGGAAGTCTGAGGTCTTCTGCTAACATTCCGTAGGAGTTGTTTCACATGTAGATGTATTTCAGATGTATTTGTGGGGAGGAAGGTGATCTCCATGTCTTACTCCTCCGCCATCTTGAAGGTCTCCTGACTCTTCTTTTTCATTTGACAAATCAAACTGAAATTATTATGTAGATGCTTTTGATACCCGCCCTGTTTATTCAAATATGTGGAGGAGGCAAGTGAGTGGCAGAGAGAGCAAAGCACTGCTTCATTTTCTTGATTTGCAAGGCTTGTCCACAGCTGCACCCACCAAGCTGGCAGGACTTCTTTCTGAATGTCCAACTGCTCGGGTAGGTGGAACATAGAAAAAACCTATACCAGGGAATCAGTGAGGTTGAGCCACCCAAGCCAATAGCCAACCAGCCATGGGATGGACATATCCTATTGCTTTCTGTGGGAGGCTCCCCAGCACTCATCTACCTTTAGCCTTACCAGGAGTTGGACTTCCCCCCAAGGCAGTCTTACTCTCTTGCTTAGATATGGACACTTTACTGCAGAAACAAGTCCCTGCAATATCATAAAGGGAAGCAACTGGGCTGTAGGAAGCAGAAGGCTGGAAGAGTATGTGGTGCAGCAGTATAAAGAACACCCCCCAGGGAATCTGGAGACTAGATTCAAGTTTTAGTTTTGTCATTGACTTGCTGTTTGGCCTCAGTCAGAAATAGGCTTCTCAGACTTCCACCATCATTACAAGGTTTGCATGTGTGCATGTGTGTGTGTGCGCACACATGTGCATAAGCATGGCCAGAGATGTTCTTTGGGGAGTTCCCTAAGAGACCTACTGACTCTGACATTTTAGAAATATTTAAGACTAGATATGGCACACTTGATCGAAACTTTGGTCCTGGCCTCTGAAATGTACCCATCAGGCCTTGCTAAAGAAAATGCTTCATAGAGGGCAAACCTTCTGAAGCTGGTCAGTTGTACAGTGACCTCAGAGTCTGAAAAGTTAACCACAAGGAATTTTTCTTCTTACTAACTTAAATAAAGAAGCACTTTGTCAAGCAGGGTTGTGTGGGCTTGGATGAGATTAGAGGACCAGTCAATCATGCTAACAAAGGAGGCAGAAAGTAACTGCCTCCTATTCGAAAGACTTTCCTTTGTTTCCCAACCCCCAACTATAGACAAAAACAAATAAAATTCCTTCTGAGATGCTGAGTCTTTAAATCATATTTCAGTGCTTTCATGTTAGGTGTTAGTGAAGCTCCCTGAACAGGCCAAAGAATTTTAAGCTATTCTTGGTCTCCCATGGCCCCAGCTGCAGGGACTGGAGGCCAAGAGCCCATGGAGGAATTAGAAGGTCTTCCAGGTATTGGGAAGGGGAAAAATGTTTCAGGGAATAGAAAGACAACTGCTGCTGGGAACATCCTATTACAGAGAATCCCCACAGGGGTAGAGAAAAAGAGGCCTGCTAATCAGCCACAGTTTCAGAGTGCCTGAGAATTAGCGATCTTTCTAGAGGTCATTTGATCCAGCCCTCTGATCAGGAAACTATCCAAAGCAAACCAGACACAGGGGAAGGAGAATCCATGATTTCCTAATAAGTCTGCACCAGTGCTGTTTTCTTCTTATGAGCAAGAAGATCTCTTTATATAGATTCCTTCCTCTCCTTGCATCTCAAAGAATCACTGCTGTTTTCTACTCTTTATGGGGACATTATCCTTCAAATAAGACTCAAAAATATGCCAGCTGCTCAGAACTGTTGACATTTCCAGCCATGTACATTAAAGAGGAACAGAAGTAGCAGAATAAAGGAAAGATGACTTTTTCTGGACATTGGTTAAGTAACTGTAAGGCTGTTTCATTCCCTTGGAATGTGCTAAACTATATGAGAAGTTAGAGAGCTACTAGCTCTCAAATTACAAGAAATTATACCTGTGTGGAGGCCAGAGGAATGGGGAGCTGACTCAACTTCTACACTATGATCATGAAGCTTAAGATTGCCACCTCCTCCCTGGTAGCATGTCCTGCCTCTACTGTCTTGGTTATATTAGCTGTGGACTGTCAGATTTCATAACTTGGGTCTGAGAGATAAATGTGAAATGTCATTACTCCTGGTTCTCTTGATGGGCACAAGAGAGAAACAATAAATAGTGTACTTAACACACAGGTACCTGTGAGGCCTTAAAGTTCACAGCTCTTTTTTCTGTTTAACAGACACCTCAGGAACTTCAACAGAGCAGTGGCATAAGAGGCAAAAGCTCCATTTATTTGTTAGGCTGTGTATATCCTCTGAAAGTTAGCATCTCAGAAGACAATGCTTTAGTGAAGGCTTTCTGAGTTCAGAGAAGTCGTGGCCAATTCCAATAGAATGGAAGGCTCAGGGATTATTTTTATAAGCAGATAATTAAAAAACAGAATTTGGCCTGTCAGTTGGGCAGGGATGATGGTTGTGGCCTGAAGTGTGCAGGCTTGGATAGAACTAGTAGATATGTCAGGGTGAGGTGATCTCACGAAGAGGAAAAGAAGAAGTATGTTGGCTGGCCTGCATCAGAGAACCAACCTTGCACTCTGTGCCTGGGAGTGAATTATTACCTATTACTCCTTATCCAAGTGTTCATCTGGTGGTGATAAAATTCCAGGACTTGAAAGAGCTTTGAAAGGCTACTGAGTTAACCCAATTATTTCTTAGCAATACCCAAATAGATGAATCTTTCCTTTCCTAATGAAATATTGCAACCGAGATTTCTCCAACATTCTTAGAAAGCTATTCAAGTACACAACACCTTTTATTAGCAGGAAGTTTTGCCTTGGCTCTAATCTAAATCCTTTCTGATGCTCTTCAAATATAATTACTGTTTGCTCATCTTTGGCTAAGATGTGAGGTTCTGGCTAAGGTATTCAGACTCTCCAATGTCCCTGTTAGTAAGGGTCCTACCTCCCAGTCTAGGACAGAGGCCTGCCACTGGGCAATCTTGTCAATATTCTCCAAGCGCCGCTTGCGTTCATTGATCTGCTGAGTCACATTTCTCATGACAGCCAGAGCAGCTGCCACATACCTGTAGTCACTGTGAAGACACAAAATTACAAGTTGGATGAGTCAATGTGCCATTGAACCAATGTGCTGGGTGCCAACACTAACATCCATTCTCCTCTTCCTACTTAGCAAGAGAGCCCTGATTTTAGATAGAATTCATGCCACATGGTACAAAAGACTACATTTTCTATCCTTCTTTACAGTAAGAGGTGACTTATACGATCAAGTTCTGTCCAGTGATATGTAAATAGAAATGTTGGGTAGAACTTTTGAAAAACTACCTTTAAGGAAAACAGCATGCCCTTCTTTGGTCCTTACTTAAACCTGACGCTTAAGAATATTTAGATGTGATGGCTGAAGTTCTAGCAACCATCTTAGAACATAAGGACAAGGCCCATACTCCTAAGGATAGGATAAGAGAAAACTGGAAGGAGTCTCTGATAATCATGGAGACAGCAAGGCAGCCATAAACTGCCTACCTGCAGGCGTTTTCTCTATGAAAGAGAAACAGACTCATCTTTGCTATGCCATTATTTTTGTACCTATCTGATACAACCAGCCAAGGATGAGGAAGGGAGCCTCACACATGGCATGGTCCAGAGAACTTTACCATCTGTTCTAGCACCTATTTCTAGGGAACTCTGCCCAAAGTCACTGTAAAATAACATCCAAACCTTTCCTCCTATACAATATAGAGATTGGATGTAGCATTGTGGTTAAGAACAGAGACTGGAGCCAGACTCCTTGAACACAAACCCTAGTTTAGTCACTGACTAGTGGTGTGGCCTTTGACAATCTCATTCTCAGTCTCAGTGACTCAGTTTCCTCATCTGTAAAATGGGGAGAATTACAGTAGAATTTGCTGAAGTTTTAATAATCCATGAAAACTGTTTTACTCTTGGCTCACAGCAAATGTCTGCAGTATTATTAATACAAAACAAACATTTCTCTAGTATAGACATTATATGGGTTGTCTCTCAAAACCTCTAACTCCAGAAGTACAATCCTAGGCCCCATTTTCCTGGGACTTTGGATGGCCCACTTGTTGAAGGTTATACCATCCTGCCCAGTTTTCTCTGTTTGTCTGATCTAATTTCCAGTCAAATGGCTCCTGTGAAAAGAAGATTGAAAGTTAGATCCCAGACATTTGGTGGAATAATAAGTTGGGAAGGCAGGAGGATGAGTTACAGTTCAGTCTTAACAAACTTTTCCTTAGAGAAGCTGAACATGCTTTGTGGTCACTAACCTGCTCACTGTCCCTGCACCAATTTGAAAGAAGAGAAGAGAAAAAGAAGAGCAGGGCAACTGTCTTTTTCTTCCCTAATACATTGAGGTGTGGGGTGGTGGACCAGTCATAGGAACAGAAGAAAGGGAGTTCTAACTGCTAGGGCAGATGAGACACAGCACCTCCTCTTAGCTGGCCTCCCTGGCTCCAGTCTGTTCTCTGCACACCTGCCAGACCATAGTCTTCAAACGTTACTACATTTTATCACCTACAGTGACAGGATACTCACTACAAATCCTAACCAGTCTATTCTGTCTCAAGACAACTCTGTTAACACACACACACACACACACACACACACACACACACACACACACACACACACACACACACACACACACACACACACACACACACACACACACACACACACACACACACACACACACACACACACACACACACACACACACACACACACACACACACACACACACACACACACACACACACACACACACACACACACACACACACACACACACACACACACACACACACACACACACACACACACACACACACACACACACACACACACCCACACACACACACACACACACCAAACCCTCTTTATCCTGAGCCTTAATGAATGTTAGCTGTTACCAGTTTTTCTTGTGGATCTCACTTCTGACTCATACTGAACTTATGATCAACCAGTACTTCTTAAATTTCTTTAAAATATGCTGTCTAGAAGCTGTATGTCTCTCAGTCTGTCCTTGAATTGTTGATTTCTTAGACCAAACTACAGAATATTACATTTGTTTCTGTTACATTTCATTCTTTTACAGTTACTTGCTCCAACCCGTGGGGGAGTTATTGTGCTCTGTAAAACTGTCAAAGTTTTTCCCTGGCAAGACTATCTGAGCTTGCCATTTAGAAGCAAGGTAGGGTAATGACAGAAGGGGTGGTTGCAGTGCAGAAGTTGCTGACGTAAATAAGCACCCCTGTTCTTTAGGTCCTTTTTCTGTCTCCCATGCTATTCCTCCCTGATTTGAGAGCATCAGGAAAATGCCTTAAGCCACTTTCTAGGAGGTAAAGCATAGAGTTACACTGTCAAATATGGTAGCCACTAGCCACATTTAATTAGAATTAAATAAAATTTTAAAATTTAGTTCTTTAGTTGCATCAGCTACATTTCTCAGTACTCAATAGCCATATGTGGCCAGTGTCTACTATATTAAACCACAGAGATATGGAACATTTACATCACTGTACAAAGTCCTATTGGACAGTGCTGGCATGAGAATGCTTATTACCTCTGCCTGACCCCTTGTACTACTTAGCCATGAATTTATCACTGCCACTGTGCCATACTGTCAGTCAACCTTTGCCACTTTTAGCTGGCTGCCTTTCTCACGATGGTTAGAGGGGGGTATGTCACCATCTCTAACCTTCCCCACTAGCTTTAGGAGTGGGTGAGAGAAAAAAGTAAATAGCTGTGGTCTAGCCTGAACCCTGCTCAGAGCCCTCAGGCTTCCAGATGAGGTCTGAGCCCAGCACCCTAGTGAGGAGACTGACTGAACCAAGATTGTCTTGTTCCAGGCAGGTCAGCTAACCCCCTTCTCGTAGTCTTTCTTCTTAGCAGCTTAAGCAAGGTTGGGTCGGGGGCTGGGGACATGTCACCCTTCTGTAAACAATGGTAGTATTATTCTCCATTTACCACTCTCTATCCACCTAATCTTCTCCCTCAGGGACTACTCTGCCTGCTTGCATTTCAGACCTACCTATCTGAACACCTACCGACCTAAGTCTTCAACCTGGCAGTAGCCTCTAATTGCCTTCAAACCCAAGCTACTTTGGCATGCATCACAGGAGCTATCACCTTGATATAGCTTTCTGAGGCCTGTAAGAAGGAGTGGCCCATGGCCTGGGGATAGTGCTAGGCCCAATGGGTCACCCCAAATGAGGACAGGGATTGATGTAGCCTGCGACTACCTGAGCCATTCTCTCAGCACCCCTGAGCCTAGGGGTGGAAGGAGAGGGAACCAGAGACCCAGAGGGTAAGAAGGCCTTGATGCAGGGGTTCCACTCACAAGGTGAAGGTGCACAGGAATGGGAAATCCCAGGGACATATGCTATCTTGTTGGCTCCCACTAAACCCAAAAGGCCCTGATGTTGCTTTGGTCTAAAAGACAAACATAATTTTTGGCTGTGCTTTAAAATTGGTCCTTGGGGGGCTCTTAAAAACATTTATGTAAATACATAATTTACCTAGTTAATATCATCAGTCCACAAGTATAATTTTTAGAGCAGACACTCAGGAGTAGGTGGGAGATGAGCTGTGATATAAAAACATTTGAGAATCACTCTTTAAATATACTGGTTTAAAAAATATATATATATACTGGTTTTAAAACCACTGGTCTGGAAGCAGTTCCACTGAGATTTAGGTGCAATAGTGGCTGCTTCTGGTCACTTAGCACCTTGAAGTATTCCTGTGGAGGTCATTTAGATTCATTACAACATGGGATGGCAGAACTAGAAAAGGCCTTCCAGACTGGCTAGTACAATGGCTCACAAATCTTCCTTGGCATGAAAATCACCTGGAGCGTTCTTTAAAAAGTTAGGTTCCCAGACCACTGTCCATACTTTGTGTCCCTGCTTTGCCACAGACTTGCTCTTTGTCATTTTCCCTTTCTGGGACTCAGTCTGTCTAGCCATAGAATGAATAAGTCTGACTAGAAGAACTTCCTCTAAGGCCCTTTCCATTTTAGGTGCCATAGATGTTTTCCATTTTTATTTTTAAAATATTAAGATATTTTAGTTGGGGTTCTTTAATATCCTATTAGCTCTCACAAGTTTTCTCCTTAGAAAACTTGGGACTCAGTTTTGGCAATGGGCTGTATTAAATCTTTTAAGTGAGATTTAGTCACCTCCAAATTTCATGTCTAATTAGTACTCCCACTATTCCCCAGCTAGTAAACAGACTCAGGGAGAAGGGAACAGAGTCCTCCTTTGCAAGGTCCTTCTATACCTGCCTCGCTCACAGCCAACAGAGCAAGGAAGGCAGAGTTACCACTGGTGATGTTACTCATACAATGGGAGAGTCCACTGCTACTACATTTGGTTTCAAATCTGAAATCTGTCCAGGGCTTCAGACCACTGAAGCACATAACCCATGATATGCTAAAGAACAACATCAACTTAAAAATGAACCTAGGGATTGGCCTAGAAGCTTGACATAAAAAAAAAAACAAAAAACTGACACATACCGATGGCCTTATGCAACTAGGTCTGGAAGTCAGATCCAAGGAAACCAGGCAGTGGAGCCAAATGAAAGTACGAAGCAGGCCTGATGAGAAGCAAGCAGAAACTAAGGGAAATTTGGCAAAGGCCTTCTTTATTCTTATAGTGATCAATCAGGAAGAGAGCTGAGAGGTGGGGCAATAAACCTAAGGTCACGGATTTAATACCAATTAAAAGCAGGCTATAAATAGGCTGGGGGCTCTAGGTCATGAAGCAAAGCACGTGAAAAAATAGGGGATGGTTCACTGTAGACCATTCCCACTGTTGGAGATGACTCCCAGCATATACCTTACTAATAGAGGGTTAGGAGTGTCATTTCCATTCAGAGAAAGATAAGCTCCTTCGTCCTTTTTGGGTTGGTTTTCTTGAAAATACTGAAAAACTTTGAGAAAACTTCAGGGGAAGTCTCAAGTCTATTTTCCCCCAGTCATGCTGTGTGTCTAAGGGGAAGGTACAGTTGGGATGAGGCAGAGGAGGGTGTAAAAGACTAAAGAAGACCAGGGGTGTAGCCTTTCAGAAGAAATCTAAGGTCAGGTCAGTACAAGTAGGGCAGTCTGTTACCAGGATATTTGACTCTATTGAGCAGAGTAGAATAAACAGTTGATTCACTTGGCTGAACTCAGGACTAAGGACCAGGCTATAAGCTCCCTGAAGGTAGTGTCTAAGTGGTACAATAACGATGAACACTGATTTTGTGTGTATATTGATTTATAAGTTTATAAGCAACTGATAAGCATTGTCTCACTTTATATACACAACAGTCTTCAGAGGTAAGCAAGAATATGTCATCATCCCATTGTGTATGTAAGCTAACAGAAATTCAGAAAAGACAAGAGGACATACATTCTCAATAAGGATTAACATGTAGAGGAGGCTCTCTCCTTCACTCCTGCCTCCCTCAATCCCTTACCTATGGTCCTGGGCGGTATACTTGAGGAGCTCAGCCAACTGTAAGGGATACTTGCAGATCTTCTGCACTGGCGTCAAAAGGAAACCATCAATAGCAATGTCAATCATCTGCTGCAAGAGGCGACAGGCCTCAAAAAAGTGCTGGTAGCGGCTGTCCTTCATCAGTTTGGAGAGCTCCATACAGGCGTCCAGGTGGTTGTTACAGTACTCAGAGTATATCCAGAATCCATCTTGCTGTGAGCAGAGGAAAGATAGAGAGAAAGGGAAAGGCTACTGAGAACTCCAAAAGAAGTTCTGGAGAAATGGGAAAACAGACCCTCTACTTATGTAGAAATATAAAAATGATAATGTCAATCTTTCCTACATTGATTCATAATTTAATAATAAAGAAATTATTTGGGAATTAGACAACCTGTAAAAATTCATATATAAAAATAAATAAAAGAGACCTTCAAGATGGTGGAGGAGTGAGACATGGAGATCACCTTCCTCCACACAAATACATCAAAAATACATCTACATGTGAAACAACTCCTACAGAACACCTACTGAATGCTGGCAGAAGAGCTCAGACTTCCCAAAATGCAAAAAATTCCCCATGTTCTTGGGCAGGGCAAAAGAAAAAAGAAAAAACAGAGACAAAAGAATAGGGATGGGACCTCCACCACTGGGAGGGAGCTGTGAACGAGGAAAAGTTTGCACATACTAGGAAGCCCCTTCACTGGTGGGAACAGGTGGGGGAAAAGCTTCAGAGCCATGGAGGAGAGTGCAGAAACAGGGGTGCAGAAGGGAAAGTGGAGAGATTCCCGCACAGAGGATCAGTGCCAACCAGCGCTCACCAGCCGAAGATGCTTGTCTGCTCACTCATCGTGGGGGGTGGGAGCTGAGAGCTGAGGTTCAGGCTTCGGAGGTCAGACCTCAGGGAAAGGACTGGGGTTGGCTGTGTGAAGACAGCCTGAAGTGGACTAGTGTACCACAGCTAGCCAGGAGGAAGTCTGGGAAAATGTCTGGATCAGATGGAGAGGCAAGAGACCACTGTTTTGGGGTGTGCGAGGAGAGGGGATTCCTGCTCCTTGTGCTCACAGAGGGCAGAGCACCACCTAAATGAGTTCCAGAGACAGGAGTGAGCTGCAGCTATCAGACTGGACCACAGAGATGGGCATGGACCGTTAACATTGCCGCCACTGCCACCAAGAATCCTTCGTGTAAGTGCAGGTCACTACCCACACTTCCGTGGAAACCTGTGCAGCAAACCATGGCCAGGGTCCCATGATCCAGGGACAACTTCCCTGGTAGAACACATGGTGCACCACAGGCTGTTGCAATGTCATGTCAGCCTCTGGTGCTGCAGGCTCACCCCACATTCTAATTCTGACTACCATACTTTTCCCTCTCCCTGGCTGGAGTGAGCAACAGAGCCCTAATCAGCTGCTGCTTGAACCCACTCCTGTCTGGGTGGGGAACGGACACCTGAGGGTGGCCTACATGCAGAGGCAGGGCCAAAACCAAAGCTGAATCCCAGGAGCTGTGTGAACAAAGAATAGAAAGGGAAATTTCTCCATGCATCCTCAGGAGCAGTGGATTATATCCCCACAATCAACTTGATAAAACCCTGCATCTATGGAGTAGCTGAATAGACAACAAATGTTCCCAAAATTGAGGTGGTAGACTTTGGGAGAAACTGTAGACTTGGGGTTTGCTTTCTAAGTCTGATTTGTTTTTGGTTTTATGTTTCTCTTAGCTTAGTTTTAAGTGCTTGTTATCACTGGTGGATTTGTTTATTGGTTTGGTTGTTACCTTCCTTTATTTTAAATTTTTAAAATATTTTTATTTTTAATTTTTCCCCCTTTTTCTCTTTTTGTGAATGCATGTGTGTATGCATATTTGTATGATTTGGTCTCTTTAGGTTTGATATCATTTGTCCTAGGGTTCTGTCTGGTAGTTTTGTTTTGTTTTCTTTTTCTGCTCTTGTTGTTTTTTTGTTTTTTGTCTGTTTTTTATGTGTGTGTGTGTGTGCATGCACACATGGGTACGTTTCTTTGTCTGATTTTGTCTGTTTAGTTTTGTTTTTACCATTTGGTTTGGGGTTCTATCTGTTCGTTCTTTTTTTTTCCTTCCTTTACTTCCAAGCTGTGTGGCTGGCACGATTTTGGTGCTCCAGCCGGATGACGGGCATGAGCCTCTGAGGTGGGAGAGCCAAGTCCAGGATATTGGACCACCAGAGACCTCCCAGCCCCATGTAATATCAATAAGCAATAGCTCTCCCAGAGACTTCATCAACACTAAGACCCATTCCACCCAATGGCCAGCAAGCTCTGGTGCTGGATGCCCCACAGCAAACAACTTGCAAGACAGGAACAAAAACCCACCAATTAGCAGAGAGGCTGCCTAAAGTCATGCTAAGTTGACAGACACCACAAAACACCACAACAGATGTGGCCCTGCACACCAGAGAAACAAGATCCATCTCCACCAACCAGAACAAATGCACCAGTCCCATCCACCAGGAAGCCTACATAAGCAAATAAACCAATCTCACCCACTGGGGGCAAAAGAAAAATAATGGGAACTACAAAGCTGAGGAAAAGGAGAGCCAAAACACACTAAGTTAAACAAAATGAGAAGACAGAGAAATATGAAGCAGATGAAGGAGCAAGGCAAAAACCCAGCAGAACAAACAAATGAAGAGGAAATAGGCAGTCTACCTGAAAAACAGTTAAGAGTAATGATAGTAAAGATGATCCAAAATCTCAGAAATAGAATAGAGAAAATACAAGAAGTGTTTAACAAGGACCTAGAAGAACTCAAGAGCAAACAAACAGTGGTGAAGAACACAAAAAAAAGAAAGGAAAAATACTCTAGAAGGAATCAATAGCAGAATAACTGAGGCAGAAGAATGGATAAGTGAGCTGGAAGATAGAATACTGCAAATACCTGTGGCAGAGCAGAATAAAGAAAAAAGAATGAATAGACACTTCTGGGGCAACATTAAATGCAACAAAATTCAAATTATAGGGGTCCCAGAAGAAGAACACAAAAGGAAAGTGTCTGAGAAAATATCTAAAGAGACTATAGTCGAAAACTTCCCTAACATGGGAAAGGAAATAGTCAATCAAGTCCTGGAAGAGCAGAGAGTCCCATACAGGATAAATCCAAGAAACATGGCAAGACACATATTACGGAAACAATCAAAAATTAAATACAAACCAAAAATATTAAAAGCAGCAAGGGATAAGCAAAAAATAACATACAAGGGAATCCCCATAAGCTTAACAGCTGATCTTTCAGCAGAAATTCTGCAAGCCAGAAGGGAGTGGCAGGACATATTAAAAGTGATGAAAGGGAAAAACCTACAACCAAGATTATTCTACCCAGCAAGGATCTCATTCAGATTTGACGGCAAAATTAAAACTTTTACAGACTAGCAAAACTTAAGAGAATTCAGCACAATCAAACCAGCTTTACAAAAAATGCTAAAGCAACTTCTCTAGGCAGGAAACACAAGAGAAGGAAAAGACTTACAAAAAATAATTAAGAAAGTGGTAATAGGAACATATATATCAATAATTACCTTAAATGTAAGTGGATTAAATTCTCCAACCAAAGGACACAGAATGGCTGAATGGATACAAGAACAAGACGTGTGTAAATGCTGTCTACAAGCAACCCACTTCAGACCTAGGGACACATACAGACTGAAAGTGATGGGATGGAAAAAGATATTCTATGCAAATAGAAATCAAAGGAAATCTGGCATACCAATACTCATAACAGACAAAATAGACTTTAAAATAAAGACTATTACAAGAGACAAAAAGGACACTACATACTGATCAAGGGATCAATCCAAGAGAAGATATAACAAGTGTAAATATTTATGCACCCAACATAGGAGCACCTCAATAAATAAGGCAAATGCTAACAGCCATAAAAGGGGAAACTGAAAGTAACAATCATACTGGGGACTTTAACACCCCACTTTCACAAATGGACAGATAATCCAAACTGAAAATAAATAAGGAAACACAAGCTTTAAATGATACACTTAACAAGATGGAATTAATTGATATTTATAGAACATTCCACCCCAAAACAACAGAATACACTTTCTTTTCAAGTGCTCATGGAACATTCTCCAGGATAGATCATATCTTGGGACACAAATCAAGCCTTGGTAAATTTCAGAAAATTGAAATCGTATCAAGTATCTTTTCCAACCACAGTGCTATGAGACTAGATATCAATTACAGTGAAAACACTGTAAAAAATACAAACACAGGAAGGCTAAACAATACACTACTAAATAATCAAGAGATCACAGAAGAAATCAAAGAGGAAATCAAAAAATACCTAGAAACAAATGACAATGAAAACACATTGACCCAAAACCGATGGGATGCCACAAAAGCAGTTTTAAAGAGGGAAGTTTACAGCAATACAATCTTAACTCAAGAAAAAAGAAAATCTCAAATAAACAACCTAACTTTACACCTAAAGCAATGAGAGAAAGGAGAACAACAAAAAAAAACATTAGCAGAAGGAAAGAAATAATATAGATCACATGAGAAATAAATGAAAAGGAAATGAAGGAAACTACTGTTTCAATATATGCAAGTCAATCAATGTGATACACCATATTAACAAGTTAAAGGATAAAAATCAAATATCAATAAAACTAAAAGCTGATTCTTTGAGAAGGTAAAATTGACATACCAGTAGCCAGACTCATCAAGAAAAAAAGAAAGGACAAGACTCAAAGCAACCAAATTAGAAATGAAAAAGAAGTAACAACTGACACTGTGGAAATAAAAGGGATCATGAGATACTACTACAAGCAACTATATGCAAATAAAATACACAGCCAGGAAGAAATGGTAAAATTCTTAGAAAAGTACAAGCTTCCAAGACTGAACTAGGAAGAAATAAAAAAAACATGAAGAGACAAATCACAAGCACTATAATTGAAATTGTGATTAAAAATCTTCCAACAAACAAAAGCATAGGGCCAAAAGGCTTCACAGGTGAATTCTATCAAATGCTTAGAGAAGAGTTAACACATATTCTTCTCAAACTCTCCCAAAATATAGCAGAGGGAGGAACACTCCCACACTCATTCAATAGGGCACCATCACTCTGACACCAAAAACAGACAAAGATGTCACAAAAAAAGAAAACTACAGGCCAATATCACTGATCAACATAGATGCAAAAATCCACCATAAAATACTAGCAAACAGAATCCAACAGCACATTGAAAGGATCATACACCATGATCAAGTAGGGTTTAACCCTGGAATGCATGGATTCTTCAATATATGCAAATGAAACAATGTTATACACCATATTAACAAATTGAAGAATAAAAACCATGTGATAATTTCAGTAGATGTAGAAAAGGCTTTTGACAAATATCAACACCAATTTATGATAAAAGTTCTCCAGAAAGTAAGCATAGAGGGAACATACCTCAACATAATAAAGCCATATATGACAAACCCACAGCCAACATCGTTCTCAATGGTGAAAAACTGAAACCATTTCTTCTAAGATCTGGAAGAAGACAAGGTTGCCCACTCTCACCACTATTCAACATAGGTTTGGAAGTTTTACGCATGGCAATCAGAGAAGAGAAAGAAATAAAAGGAATCCAAAATGGAAAAGAAGACAGTCACTGTTTGCAGATACCATGATACTATACATAGAGCATCCTAAAGATGCTACTAGAAAACTACTAGAGCTAATCAATGAATTTGGTAAAGTGGCGTGATACAAAATTAATGCCCAGAAGTCTCTTGCATTCCTATACACTATGATGAAAAAATTGAAAGAGAAATTGAGGAAACACTCCCATTTTCCATTGCAACAAAAAGAATAAAACACCTAGGAATAAACCTACCTAAGGAGACAAAATACCTGTATGCAGAAAACTATAAGACACTGATAAAAGAAATTAAAGATGATACAAACAGATGGAGAGATATACCATGTTCTTAGATTGGAAGAATCCACATTATGAAAATGACTGTACAACCCAAAGCAATCTACAGATTCAATGCAATCCTTAAACTACCAATGGCATTTTTCACAGAAGTAGAACAAAAACAATTCTCAATTTGAATGGAAACACAAAAGACCCTGAATAGCCAAAGGAATCTTGAGAAAGAAAAATGGAGCTGGAGGAATCAGGCTCTCCTACTTCAGACTATACTACAAAGCTATAGTAATCAAGACAGTATAGTACTGGCACAAAAACAGAAATATAGATCAATAGAACAGGATAGAAAGCCAGAGATAAACCCATGCAACTATGGTCACCTTATTTTTGATAAAGAAGGCAAGAATATACAGTGCAGAAAAGATAGCCCCTTCAGTAAGTGTTGCTGGGAAAATTGGACAGCTACATGTAAAAGAATGAAATTAGAGCACTCCCCAACACCAGACACAACAATAAACTCAAAATGTATTAAAGACCTATATGTAAGGCCATAAATACCATATGCTAACACATATATTTGGAATCTAAAAAGAAAAGGGTCATGAAGAACATAGGTGCAGAACGGGAATAAAGATGCAGACCTACTAGAGAATGGACTAGAGGATACAGGTATCACTATCAAACTCTTAGAGGAAAACATAGGCAGAACACTCTATGACACAAATCACAGCAAGATCCTTTTTGACCCATCTCCTAGAGAAATGTAAATAACAACAAAAATAAAGAAATGGGGCCTAATGAAATATAGAAGCTTTTGCACAGCAAAGGAAAACATAAACAAGACGAAAAGACATCCCTCAGAATGGGAGAAAATATTTGCAAATGAAGCAACTGACAAAGGATTAATCTCCAAAATTTACAAGCAGCTCATGCAGCTCAATATCAAAGAAACAAAAAACCCAATCCCAAAATGGGCAGACGAGCTAAATAGACATTTCTCCAAAGAAGATATACAGATTGCTAACAAACACATGAAAGAATGCTCAACATCACTAATCATCACAGAAATGCAA
>NW_020174485.1:250976-303885 GCF_003031525.2 Neophocaena asiaeorientalis asiaeorientalis | reverse complement strand
GGAGACACAAGAGGGAAGAGATATGGGGTTATATGTATTTGTATAGCTGATTCACTTTGTTATATAGCAGAAACTAACACACCATTGTAAAGCAATTATACTCCAATAAAGATGTTTTTTTAAAAATTATATAAACCATAAATGCTGGAGAGGGTGTGGAGAAAAGGAAACCCTCTTGAACTATTGGTGGGAATGTAAATTTATACAGCTACTATGGAAAACAGTAAGGAGGTTCCTTAAGAAACTTAAAATAGAACTACCATATGACCCAGCAATCCTACTACTGGGCATATACCCTGAGGAAACCATAATTCAAAAAGAGACATGTACCACAATGTTCATTGCAGCATTATTTACAACAGCCAGGACATGAATGCAACCTAAGTGTCCATCAACAGATGAATGGATAAAGAAGATGAGGCACATATATACAATGGAATATTAATCAGCCATAAGAAGAAACAAAATTGAATTATTTGTAGTGAGGTAGATGGACCTATGGTCTGTCATACAGAGTGAAGTATGTCAGAAAGTGAAAAACATACTGTATTCTAACACATATATATGGAATCTAAAGAAAAAAATGGTTCTAATGAACCTAGGGGCAGAACAGGAATAAAGATGCAGACATAGAGAATGGACTTGATGACACGTGGTGGGGAAGGTTCAGCTGGGACGAAGTGAGAGTGTAGCATTGACATATATACACTACCAAAAGCAAAATAGGTAGCTAGTGGGAAGCAGCTGCATAGCACAGGGAGATCAGCTCCGTGCTTTGTGACCACCTAGAGGGGTGGGATAGGGAGGGTGGGAGGGAGGCTCAAGAAGGAGGTGATATGGTGATATATGTATACATGTAGCTGATTCACTTTGTTATACAGCAGAAACTAACACACCATTGTAAAGCAATTATACTCCAATAAAGATGTTTAAAAAAATAAATATATAAGTAGGAAAAGCTGGTAAATTCTCTAAAGGAAGGGTAATGAGAGATGACTGGCCCTGAAAATAGTAAAACACAAGTTGCAAAAAATTATGGCACTGGATCATAAAAAGTGATAGTCAGAGGTTCTATTTCTGGTAGCGGCAGACTAAATAGTTTTAGAAAATCTTACCACTGAGAATAGTTAGAAAAGATTGAAAAGTATAATAAATTTCTGTTTGAAAGAATCACATCATCCAGAGCCTCAAATTTTCTCCATAGAATGTTCCTTAGGAAATATACTTTGGACTATTCAGGGGTAAAGATTACTGATGTATGCAAGTTAAACACAAATGACTGAGGAAAAAACATATACGTGTACATATGTGTATGTGTGTTTGTGTGTGTGTGTGTGTATGTGTGTACATGTAGAGAGAGGGGAGGAGGGGTTAGGAGAGGGTGAGCACATTCAAGTGATTCATCAAAATCAGTAGAATGCTTTTTTTTTTAATTGGGATATAGTTGTTTCACAATGTTCTGTTAGTTTCTACTGCACAGTGAAGTGGAGTTTCCTGTGATATACAGCAAGTTCTCATTAGTTATCTACTTTATACATATTAGTGTATATATGTCAATCCCAATTTCCCAATTCATCCCACCACCACCTTCCCCCTGCTTTCTCCCCTTGGTGTCCATATGTTTGTTCTCTACATCTGTGTCTCTATTTCTGCCTTGCAAACCGGTTCATCTGTACCATTTTTCTAGATTCCACATATATGTGTTAGTATACAGTATTTGTTTTTCCGTTTCTGACTAACTTCACTCTGTATGACAGTCTCTAGGTCCATCCACGTCTCTACAAATGACCCAATTTCCTTCCTTTTTATCATGAGTAATATTCCGTTGTATATATGTACCATATCTTCTTTATCCATTCGTCTGTTGATGGGCATTTATGTTGCTTCCATGACCTGGCTATTGTAAATAGTGCTGCAAGGAACATTGGGGTGCATGTGTCTTTTTGAGTTATTTTCTCAGTGTATATGCCCAGTTGTGGGATTGCTGGGTCATATGGTATCAAAAAAACAAACAACCCAATCAAAAGATGGGCAGAAGACCTAAGTAGATATTACTCCAAAGAAGACACACAGATGGCCAAGAGGCACATGAAAAGATGCTCAACATCACTAATTATTAGAGAAATGCAAATCAAAACTACAATGAGGTATCACCTCACACCGTTTAGAATGGGCATCATCAGAAAATCTACAATAAATGCTGGAGAGTGTATGGGGAAAAGGGAACCCTCTTGCACTGTTGGTGGGAATGTAAATTGATACAGCCACTATGGAGAACAGTATGGAGGTTCTTTAGAAAACTGAAAAATAGAATGTTAATATTAGGTGAATCTGGGTAAATGGTATATTCATTGCACTTCACTTTACTGCACTTCACACTGTGTTTTTTACAAGTTGAAGTTTGGGACAATCCTGGTTGAGCAAGTCTATTGGCGCCATTCTTCCAACAGCATTTGCTCACATTTTGGTAATTCTTGGAATGTTTCAAGCTTTTTCACTATTACTATATTTGTTATGGTAATCTGTGATCAGTGATCTTTGATGTTAATGTTGTAATTGCTTGAGGGTGATACAAACCTCACCCAGGTAAGAAGGTGAATTCAGTGTATAAATGTTGTGTATTCTGACTGCTCCACTGTTCCTCCATCTCTCTCCCACTCCTTGGGGCTCACTATTACTTGAGACACAATATTGAAGTTAAGCCAATTAATAACATTACAATGGCCTCTAGTGTTCAAGTGAGAGGAAGCGACACATGTCTCACACTTTAAATCAAAAGCTAGAATAATTAAACTTAGTGAGGAAGGTATGATAAAAGCTGAGATAGGCTGAAAGTTAGGCCCCTTGTGCCAAACAGCCAAGCTGTGAAGGCAAGGGAAAAGTTCTTGAAGGAAATTAAAAGTGCTACTCCAGTGAACACACAAATGATAAGAAATTGAAACAGCCTTATTGTTGATATGGAGAAAGTTTTAGTTGTCTGGATAGAAGATCAAACCAGCCACAATATTCCCCTAAGCCAAAGCCTAATCCAGAACAAGAATCTAACTCTCTTCAATTCTACAAAGGCTGAAAGAGGTGAGGAAGCTGCAGAGAAAAGAGTGAAGCTAGCAGAGGTTGGTTCATGAGGTCTAAGGAAAGAAGCCATCTCCATAACATAAAAGTGCAAGGTGAAGCAGCAAGTGCTTAATGTAGAAGCTGCAGCAAGTTATCTAGAAGATCTAGCTAAGATAATAAAGGAAGGTGGCTACACTAAACAACAGATTTTCAGTGTAGGCAAAACAACTTTCCATAAAAAGAAGATGCCCTCTAGGATGTTCACAGCTAGAGAGGAAGTCAGTGACTGGCTTCAAAGCTTAAAAGGGCAGGCTGGGGCTTCTCTGGTGGCGCAGTGGTTAAGAGTCCGCCTGCTGATGCAGGGGACATGGGTTTGTGCCCCAGTCCAGGAAGATCCCACATGCCACTGGGATGGACCCGTGAGCCGTGGCCGCTGAGCCTGTGCGTCCGGAGCCTGTGCTCCACAACGGGAGAGGCCACAGCAGTGAGAGGCCCGCGTACCACAAAAAAAAAAAAAAAAAAAAAAAAGGCAGGCTGACTATTTTGTTAGGAGCTAATGCAGCTGGTTGATTTTAAGTTGAAGCTAGTGCTCATTTACCATTCCGAAAATCCTGAGGCCTTTAAGAATTATGTTAAATCTACTCTGCCTGTGCTCTATAGATGGAACAACAAAGCCTGGATGACAGCAAATCTGTTTACAACACCATGATTTACTGAAAATTTTAGGTCCCCTGTTGAGACTTACTGCTCAGAAAAAAATTCTTTGCAAAATATTACTGCTCATTGACAATTCACCTGGTCATCCAAGAGATCTGATGGAGATGTACAATGAGATTAATGTTGTTTTCATGCCTGCTAACACAGCCCATGGATCAAAGAGTAATTTTGACTTTTAAGTCTTATGATTAAGAAATACATTTTTAAGGCTATAGCTCCCATAGACAGTGATTCCTCTGATGGATCTAGACAAAGCAAATTGAAAACCTTCTGGGAAGGATTCACCATTCTAGGTGCCATTAAGAACATTCATGATTCATGGGAAGAGGTCAAAATACCAACGTTAACAGGAGTTCAGAAGAAGTTGATTCCAACCCTCATGGATGACTTTGAAAAGTTCAAGATTTCAGTGGAGGAAGTAATTGCAGATGTAGTGGAAATAGCAAGAGAAGTAGAATTAGGAGTGGAGGCTGAAGATGTAACTGAATTGCTGTAATCTCATGATAAAACTTTAATGGATGAGAAGTTGCTTATTACAGATGAGCAAAGAAAGAGGTTTCTGAAGATGGAATCAACTTCTGGTGAAGATGCTGTGAAGATAGTTGAAATGACAACAAAATGTTTAGAATATTAAATAAACTCAGTTTCTAAAACAGTGGCAGAGTTTGAGAGAATTTCCATTTTGAAAGAAATTCTGCTGTGGGTAAAGTACTGTCAAACAGCGGTGCATGCTACAGAGAAATCATTCATGAAAGGAAAAATCAATTGACAGCAAACTTCATTGTTTTATTTTAAAAAATTGCCACAGTTACCCCAACCTTCAGCAACTAACACCCTGATCAGCAGCTATCAATGTCGAGGCAAGACCCTCCACCAGCAAAAAGATTATGACTTGCTGAAGGCTCAGATGGTGGTTAGCATTTTTCAGCAACAAAGTATTTTTAAGTAAGGCATATATATTGTTTTTGAGACATAATGCCTTGCACACTTAATAGACAACAGCATAATGTAAACATAACTTTTATATGCACTGGGAAACCAAAAGATTTGTGTGGTTCACTTTATTGTGGTGGTCTGGAACCAAACCTACATCTCGGAGGGATGCCTGTATGGGTACCCTTTATACTGTTCTTATTTTTTAACTTTTCTGTAAGTTTGAAATTATTTCCAAGTTTTACAAAAATCTCTACAATTTTTTATATACATTGTTCAGTACTCATTCAAAAATAACCTGGTGTGGGCTTCCCTGGTGGCGCAGCTGTTGAGAGTCCGCCTGCCGATGCAGGGGACACAGGTTTGTGCCCTGGTCTGGGAAGATCCCGCGTGCCGTGGAGCGGCTGGGCCCATGAGCCATGGCTGCTGAGCCTGCGTGTCTGGAGCCTGTGCTCCACAACAGGAGAGGCCCGCGTACCGCAAAAAAAAAAAAAAAAAAAAAAAAAAAAAAAAAAAAGACCTGGTGCATGAGAATATAAGACATGAGCAAAACCTAAGAGAAATAATAGAAAATAGAAATTGGTAGACCAAAAATATCAAGATGGAATTATTACACATGGACTTAAAAAAACTATTATTAAAGAAAACTAAATAGGCAAGCCATACATATCAAAAGAAATCAGAAAAACACATACCTAATAAAGAACTTGTATCAATGTATAAAAAAATACTAGAACTTAATAATAAAAAGACAAGTAACCTAATTTTAAAAATCAGGCAAAATAGTACAGTAAAAGGATGATACACCATGACTAGGAGGGACTTATCCCTATCCAATTCACCATGTTAACAGATTAAAGGAGAAAAACCATATGATTATTTCAATAATTTCAATAAGCATTTGATAAAATACATTTATGATAAAAGCCATCAGCAAACCAGGATTAGAAAGAAACTTCCCCAGTGTGATAAAGGGTGATCGTGAAAAACTTAAAGTTAATATCATTCTTAATAGTAAATGCTGAATTTTTGTCCCTAAAACTCAGGTACAAAACAAAAGATGCCTGCTCTTACCACTTCTAGTTAACACTGTAGTGAAGGTCTTGGCTAGTCCAATAAGAGAAGCAAAGGAACTAGGAGTCATACAGATTGAAAAAGAAGAAATAAAACTGCCTTTATTTAGAAATGATGTGATTGTATATGTATACAATCCTAAGGAATCTAAAAAAAAAAAAAAACTAGACCCAATTATTGAATCAATAATGTGCCAGGATTCAAAGTCAATACAGTTGGCCCTCCATATTGGCAGGTTCTGCATCTGTGGATTCAACCACTGCAGATGGAAAATATTCAGAAAAAAAATCTAGAAAGTTCCAAAAAGCAAAACTTTGTTTTGCATGCCAGTAAAAATTTATATAGCATTTACATTTTATTTACAACCATTTACATAGTATTTACATTGTATTAAGTATAATAAGTAATCTAGAGATGATTTAAAGTATATGGGAGTATGTGCATAGGTTATATGCAAATATTATACCATTTAATATAAGGGTCTTGAGCATCTGTGGATTTTGGTATCTGCAGGGTGTCCTGGAAACATCTCCTGCAGATACTGAGGGACAGCTGTAAAAAAAAAAATGAGTTGCATTTCTATATCATAGCAACAAACTATAGGAAATTGAAATAAAAATACAATTTATAAAGCAGCAAAAATTAATTACTTAGAAATCAATTTTAAAAAATAAGATAGAGACCACCTAATAGAAATCACCTAAAATAGCCAAAATTGTTTCAAAAAGGTATGAATTTGAAGGACTTTACCTGCTTTCAAGACATGCTATGAAGCTACATTATTCAAGACAGTGAGACAAAAAAATTGTAACTATGTATGGTAATAGATGTTAACTAGACTTACTGGGTGATCATTTCACAATATATATAAATATTAAATTATTATGTTGTACACCTGAAACTGATATATATGACAATTATATCTCAATTAAAACAAGAAGAAAACACAGTGTGGTATTACTATATAAATAGTCACATAGATCACTGGAACAGAATAGTGATCCTAAGAATAGAACTACACATATATGATCAATTGATTTTTGACAAAGATGCCCAGGTAATTCAATGGAGAAATTAATAGTTTTTTCAACAAATGTGCTGGAACGACTGAATATCCATATGGAAGCAAATTAACCTTGAACCTTATTTTGCACCATATATAAAAAGTACCTCAAAAATGATCATAGCCTAAATATAAGAAATAAAACTACATAATTTCTATAAGAAAACAGTAGAAAAGCTTTGTGACTTTGGGTTAGGCAAAGATTTCTTAAATAAGAAACAAAAAAACATGAATCATGAAAAAGTAATAAATTGAATTTCAACAAAATTAAGTTTATGCTTTTCAAAGACAATGTTAAGAAAAAATGAAAGACTAAGCCATGACTGAGAAAACCTTTGAAAATCATATATATGACCAAGGACTTGCAAACAGAATACAGAAATAACGCTTGGAACTAAATAGTAAGAAAACAGACAACCCACATGGGCAAAAGACAAGGACACTTCACCAAAGGTTTTATACAGATGGCAAATAAGCACATGAAAAAAATGCTCAATACCATTAGCCATTAGGGAAATGCAAACTAAACCCACAATGAAATGCCACTATGCACCTATTAGAATGCCTAAAATTAAAAATACTGATAATACCAAGTGCTGACAACCATGTGGAACAACTGCAACCCTTATATATTAGAAGTGAGAATGCAAAATGATACAGTAACTTTGGAAAACAGTTTGGCAGTATCTTATAAAATTAAACAAATACCTACAATGCAACCCAGTATTCCCACAGATGGAAACAACCTAGTAAACAACCCAGATGTCCTGGAATGAACTGGTGAATGAGTGGTATATCCACACAATGGAATTATCGCTAAGCAATAAAAAGAAAAATAACCAACTACTAATACATGCAAAAATATGGATGGATATCAAAGAAATTAAGTGAAAGAAGCTAAATAAAATATCACTATTGCATTATTCCATTTATATGACATTCTAAAAAAGCAAAATTATGGTGACAGAATGCAGATCAGTGTTTGCCAAGGGCGAGGGTGAGAGCAAAGACTGACAACAAGGGGAAAACATTAGAACTTGATGAAGTGATAGAGATGTTCCATATCTTGATTACGGTGGTAGTTACACAACTATATGCACCTGTTAAAACCCATCAAAGTAGACATTTGGTGAATTTTATTGTTTGTAAATTATACCTAAACCAAGATGATAAAGAATGAAATCCTAAAAAAAAAATAAATCCTAGAACTGAATTAAAAGAGGGTAAACAATCTAATATTTTTTAAAAAGCAAACTAATACATAAAGAAGGATAATACACCATGATTAGGTGGGGTTTATCCCAGCAATACAATGTTCATTTAACATACGAAAATTATTCAAACCAAATTCAGCACATTAACAGATTACAGTGTAAAAGTATATGATAATTTTAATAGATTAGTGGTTCTTTTTTGTCCCTCGGTAAAGTTGACAATGTCTGGAGACATTTTGGGTTGTCACAACTAGGAGGTTGCTACTGGCCTCCAGTAGATAGAGACCAGGAATGCTGTTAAACACCCTACAATGCACAGGGTAGACTCCAATTGAGAATCACTATTCCATATTCTACTTTCCCAGCTCAAGACTATATTTATATTTACACACATTGCTATTGGGTACATACAACTAGTCTCTTGTTCCTTGCTATATAATACCTTACAGTAAGCATCCCCCATTATGTTTCTCATCCATACCCTGGTGATAAATACCTAAGTTGTTTCTAACTGCACTCCACCACACACAACACTGCCATGCAATCAACAGCCTTGTAAATGTTCCCTCGTGGACCTCTATGAGAATTTCTCTGGGATGTATATTCATGAATGGAACCCAAGATCATACACATGCTTAACTTTGATAAATACTACCCAGGTGCTTTCTGGAATGGCTGAACCAGTTTAATACTGTGCAAAAAAGAGTTAACATATCAGGCCTGAGACTGCTATTCCTAAAAAGGCCTGCTTGAAAGGTTGGCCCTTGGCTGGCATCTTGGAACTTGGATCTCAAGAGATTTTTCACCATTCCCTGACAAGAGTGGCTCACTGTGCCTAAACTATTTGTATGAACAATGTGGTTTATGCAGAATACTTGCTTTCCTTCTGGGAGTCTGGAATTTTGGTACGTGCTAGGCAGAGGGTGCCTACATGACCAGCCACCCTTAGAAATCTTGGGCACTGAGTCCCTAATAATTTTCCCTGGTGGACAACATTTCAAAAGTGTTATCACAACTCATTGCAAGGGGAATTAAGTGCATCCTGTATGACTCTACTCGGAGAGGACTCTTGGAAACTTACACTTGGTTTCCTTCACACTTTGCCCCATGTGCCTTTTCCTTTTGCTGATTTTGCTTTGTATCCTTTAGTTGTATTAAATCACAACCATGAGTATGACTATATGCTGAGTCCCGGGACTTGTAGCAAATCACTGAACATATGGGTGGCCTCAGGGTTATCCCCCCACTACACATTCCCATAGTAAAAGCAGGAGAATTTGCAAGAAAATTTACTCTTAGTTGCACACTTTCATGTGTCATTTGAATTTTATATCATGTGCATGTATTATCTCTTTAAAAATAAATACTTTATAAAACGGGGGAGAAGAGTTGTCAAAACAACTAGGTCACCTGTGAATAAGACACAAAAGATATTAGAGAACCACAGAGGTATAAAGTGAAACCTTCTTAAATCCATGTGAGGAAGCCCAAAGACGGTAAGGAACTTACCCAGACAATCATTATAGACAGGACTCACATCCTCACTTCTCTGTTTCCTAGTGTTCCTTCCTCTAAATCATGTAGCCCCTTTTCCTGCACTTGTCATTTCCCCTACCCTAGTGTTCTCCCTTAAATGCCTTGCAGGGGTCCAGTTTCATGCTGGCCATAGTTTCTCCTTTCTCAGATTCCTGGAATATATGAATATGTTCAGAGTCCCTCCCAAAGCACTGGGTCCCATGGAAACTGAGCCCCATAGGAGCAGAGAAGAGAAGTTGAAGAAAGATCCTACTGATAATTATCTGGAAGGAGAGAAAAAAGGCATAGAGAACAGTAAAGAAGAAGAGTCCTTGGACAAATCACATTACCTTCCTAAGTCCTCATACTCTAGCAAGGGGATGAACATAAGGGTCAGAGAGGAATCCATCCCCTACCATGGGGCAAAGCAACTGAGCAGAACCAAATAGCTCAAAGACTCCTTCCATGGCTTCCAAACATCTCTCAAAACCCTCCCCAAAGGGGAAGATGCTTACGTGCTCCAGGAAGCAGGGTCCTATCTCGCTGAGGTGGGGGTCATCATTGTTGTACTGTTTCTCCAGGTCTCTTACGAAGCCCATCTGAAACCTGTAGATGTCTTCAATGTTCCCAAAGATCACCTTCAGTTGCTCATCACTGAACATGTCCCTCCTCTTCCGGCATTGCTTCAGGTAGCCCTGCAGACAAAGCAAAAGCCCAGGTTGAGGATGCCCTTCACTCCCTGGGGGCTTTACCACTTCCTGAGCATTTGGGAGCCTTATTTCAGTATCATGAAGTAGACAGGGAATAACCACTTACACTTTTCATACAAGAAAATTGGGGTTTAAAGAAGGAAGTCACTCCACCAGTGAATAATTAGGAAAGATGGATCTCAAGCAAAGGTCTTCAGACTGCAGACTCCAGAGCATAGAGCCTTTTATGACAAGGACCCCCAAAAGTCATAGGACCCTTTATCAGAATCTGGTTAAGCACAAACATTTTCACTTGCTTTAGTAGTGAGTTACTGGTTTAGCTGGATTGATTCTCAACTCTAATGTTCTATTTCTTATAGGAGCAATCCAAAAGGTCAGGTAGGAAAACTTCTCAAAAGGGAACAGGAATTGACAAAACCAAACCATTCTTTAAAGTGGGTGTCTTAGCCATCTAAGGTAGCTGGCTAGGAGAGATAGTTTGGATGACCTTAGCCAGCAAGCTCACAAGTGGCCAGGCATGGTGTTTTTAACAGGGTAAGTATTTAGGACACATTTGTGAATAAATGGATGAATTAATACAGCTAGCCACTGATGAAGGAAGAATCAATGAAAGAGATTCTTGGTCTGATAAGAGAGCACTGAGATAACACAATCAGACTCAGGACACATTGTAAGTCAGGGCAAAAGAAACCAAACACAGTGTTCCGTTCTAAAACTACTGGTGTAGATTTTTAACTAATGGCCACTGTCCTCATTAGAAATCATTAGCATGTGAAAATGTTCTGGTGAGAATGAATTATGGTCAATTACTTTCATCCAAAAGCTAAATGTGATTATTATAACACTTGTTAGGCCCCTAATGAGGAGCATTTATGGTGAATGACTTATCACTTCTGGTCCTAACTCCATTTTGTCTCCTCTAACACAGCTTGCAATGAAGTCATTTAGGCACACTCCAGGAAGATCCTCATCCCTGGCTTCAATGTCCTTTACCAACCCCTACCAAAATCTCACTTACCTTAGCTCTTCTTACCCTCCAATTCAGCCATTAATGAGTGTCTTTAAAACAGTTTGCAAATTAATAATTTGTGCCAATAATGTGTTGACATTTATTTATACTACTATTTATTGTTGTTTTGATTCGCATTTCTCTAATGATTAGTGATGTTGAGCATTCGTACATGGGTTTGTTGGCAATCTGTACATCTTCTTTGGAGAAATGTCTATTTAGGACTTCTGCCTATTTTTGGATTTTTTTTTTTTTTTGATATGGAGTTGCATGAGCTGCCTATAAATTTTGGAGGTTAATCCATTGTCAGTTGCTTCATTTGCAAATATCTTCTCCCATTCTGAGGGTTGTCTTTTCATCTTGTTTCTGGTTTCTTTTGTTGTGCAAATCTTTTAAGTTTCATTAGGTCCCATTTGTTTATTTTTGTTTTTATTTCCATTTCTCTAGCAGGTGGGTCAAAAAGGTTCTTTCTGTGATTTATGTCATAAAGTGTTCTGCCTATGTTTTGCTCTAAGAGTTTTATACTGTCTGGCCTTACATTTAGGTCTTTAATCCACTTTGAGTTTATTTTTCTGTATGGTGTTAGGGAGTGTTCTAATTTCATTCTGTTACATGTAGCTGTCCAGTTTTCTAAGCACCAATTACTGAAGAGGCTGTCTTTTCTCCACTGTATATTCTTGAATTCTTTATCAAAAATAAGGTGACCATAGGTGCGTGGGTTAATCTCTGGGCTTTCTATCCTGTTCCACTGATCTATATAGCTGTTTTACTGCCAGCACCATACTGTCTTGTTTACTGTAGCTTTGTAGTATTGTCTGAAGCCAGGGAGCCTGATTCCTCCAGGTACGTTTTTCGTTCTCAAGATTGCTTTGGCTATGTGGGGTTTTTGTGTTTCCACATAAATTGTGAAATTTTTTGTTCTAGTTCTACGAAAAATGCCATTGGTACTTTGATAGAGATTGCACTGAATCTGTAGATTGCTTTGGGTAGTATAGTCATTTTCACAATGTTGATTCTTCCAATCCAAGAACATGGTATATCTCTCCATCTGTTGGTATCACCTTTAATTTCTTTCATCAGTGTCTTATATTTTTCTGCATACAGGTCTTTTGTCTCCTTAGGTAGGTTCATTCCTAGCTATTTTTAAATTTTCATTGCAATGATATATGGGATTGTTTCCTTAACTTCTCTTTCAGATTTTTCATCATTAGTGTAAAGGAATGCAAGAGATTTCTGTGCATTAATTTTGTATCCTGCTACATTACCAAATTCGTTGATTAACTCTAGTAGTTTTCTGGTAGCATCTTTAGGATTCTCTATATATAGTATCATGTCATCTGCAAAGAGTGACAGCTTTACTTCTTTTCCGATTTGGATTCCTTTTATTTCTTTTTCTTCTCTAACTGCTGTGGGTAAGACTTCCAAGACTATGTTGAATAATAGTGGTGAGAGTGGAAAACCTTGTGTTCTTCCTCATCTTAGTGGAAATGGTTTCAGTTTTCACCATTGAGAATGAAGTTGGCTGTGGGTTTGTCATATACAGCCTTTATTAGGTTGAGATAAGTTACCTCTATGCCTACTTTCTGGAGAATTTTTATCATAAATGGGTGATGAATTTTGTTGAAATCGTTTCCTGCATCTATTAAGATGACCACATGGTCTTTCTCCTTCAGTTTTTTAATATGGTTTGTCACACTGATTGATTTGCATATATTGAAGAATCCTTCCATGCCTGGGATAAACCCCACTTGATTATGATGTATGATCCTTTTAATATGCTGTTAGATTCTGTTTGCTAGTATTTTGTTGTGGATTTTTGCATCTATGTTCATCAGTGATATTGGCCTGTAGTTTTCTTTCCTTGTGACATCTTTCTCTGGTTTCAGTATCAGGGTGATGCTGGCCTCATAGCTTGGGAGTGTTCCTCTCTCTGTTATACTTTGGAAGAGTTTGAGAAGGATACGTATTAGCTCTTCTCTAAAAGTTTGAATAGATTCTGCCTGTGAAGCCATCTGGTCCTGGGCTTTTGTTTTTCAGAAGATTTTAAATCACAGTCTCCATTTCAGTGCTTGTGATATGTGTTTATATTTTCTATTTCTTCCAGGTTCAGTCTTAGAAGGTTGTGCTTTTCTAAGAAATTGTCCATTTCTTCCAGGTTGTCCATTTTATTGGCATATAGTTGCTTGTAGTAGTCTCTCATGATCCTTTGTATTTCCACAGTGTCAGTTGTTACTTCTCCGTTTTCATTTCTAATTCTATTGCTTTGCATCTTTTCCCTTTTTTCCTTGATGAGTCTGGCTAATGGTTTATCAATTTTGCTTATCTTCTCAAAGAACCAGCTTTGGGTTTTATTGATCTTTGCTACTGTTTCCTTCATTTCTTTTTCATTTATTTCTGATCTGATCTTTATGATTTCTTTCCTTCTGCTAACTTTGGGGGGGGGTTGCTCTTCTTTCTCTGATTGCTTTAGCTATAAGGGTAGCTTGTTTATTTGAGATGTTTCTTGTTTCTTGAGGTAGGATTGTATGGCTATAAACTCCCCTCTTAGAACTTCTTTTGCTGCATCCCATAGGTTTTGGGTTGTCATGTTTTCATTGTCATTTGTTTCTAGGCATTTTTTGATTTCCTCTTTGATTTCTTCACTGATCTCTTGGTTATTTAGTAGTGTATTGTTTAGCCTCCATGTATCAACAAACTTTTTTCGTGTAATTGATACCTAGTCTCATAGCATTGTGGTCAGAAAAGATACTTAATACAATTTCAATTTTTGTAAATGTACCAATGCTTGATTTGTGACCCAAGATATGCTCTATCCTGCAGAATGTTCCATGAGCACATGAGAAGAAAGTTTATTCTGTTGTTGTTGGATGGAATGTCCTATAAATATCAATTAAGCCCATCTTGTTTAATGTATCATTTAAAGTTTGTGTTTCCTTATTTGTTTTCATTTTGGATGATCTGTCCATTGGTGTAAATGTGGTGTTACAGTCCCCTACTATGATTGCATTACTGTTGATTTCCCCTTTTACGGCTGTTAGCATTTGCCTTACGCATTGATGTGCTCCTATGTTGGGTTCATCAATATTTACAGTTGCTATATCTTCCTCTTGGATTGATCCCTTGATAATTATGTAGTGTTCTTCTTAGTCTCTTGTAATAGTATTTATTTTAAAGCCTATTTTGTCTGACATGAGAATTGCTATACCAGCTTTCTTTTGACTTCCATTTGCATGGAATATCTTTTTCCATCCCCTCACTTTCAGTGTGTGTGTGTCCCTAGGTCTGAAGTGGCTCTCTTGTAGACAGTATATATATGGCTCTTGTTTTTGTATCCATTCAGCCAGTCTATGCCTTTTGGTTGGATAATTTAATCCATTTACATTTAAGGTAGCTGTTGGTATGTATGTTCCTATTACCATTTTCTTAATTGCTTTGGGTTTGTTATTGTAGGCCTTTTCTTTCTCTTGTGTTTCCTGCCTAGAGAAGTTCCTTTAGCATTTGTTGTAAACTGGTTTGGTGGTGTTGAATTCTCTTAGCTTTTGCTTGCCTTTAAAGGTTTTAATTTTTTTGTCGAATCTGAATGAGATCCTTGGTGGGTAGAGTAATCTTGGTTGTAGGTCTTTCCATTTCAACATTTTAAATATGTCCTGCCACTCCCTTCTGGCTTACAGAGTTTCTGCTGAAAGGTCAGCTGTTAACCTTATGGGGATTCCCTTGTATGTTATTTGCTGTTTCTCCCTTTTAATGTTTTTTCTTTGTATTTAGTTTTTGACAGTTTGACTAATATGTTTTTTGGCATGTTGCTCCTTGGATTTATCCTGTATGGGACTCTCTGTGCTTCCTGGACTTGACTGACTATTTCCTTTCCCATATTAGGGAAGTTTTCAACTATAATCTTTTCATATATTTTCTCAGTCCCTTTCTTTTTCTCTTCTTCTGTGACCCCTGTAATTTGAATGTTGTTGCATTTAAAGTTGTCCTGGAGGTCTCTGTGACTGTCTTCAATTCATTTCATTCTTTTTTCTTTATTCTGCTCTGCAGTAGTTATTTCCACTATTTTATCTTCCAAGTCACTTATCCGTTCTTCTGCCTCAGTTATTCTGCTATTGCTTCCTTCTAGAGAATTTTAAATTTCATTTATTGTGTTGTTCATCATTGTTTGTTTGCTGTTTAGTTCTTCTAGGTCCTTGTTAAACATTTCTTGTATTTTTTCTATTCTATTTCCAAGATTTTGGATATCTTTACTGTCATTATCCTGAGTTCTTTTTCAGGCATACTGTCTATTTCCTCTTCATTTGTTTGGTCTGATGTGTTTTTACCTTGCTCTTTCATCTGCTGTGTGTTTCTCTGTCTTCTCACTTTGCTTATCTTACTGTGTTTGGTGTCTCCTTTTCACAGGCTGCAGGTTTGTAGTTCCTGTTGTTTTTGGTGTCTGCCCCCAGTGGCTATGGTTGGTTCAGTGGGTAGTGTAGGCTTACTGGTGGAGGGGCCTAGTGCCTGTGTTGTGGTGGATGAGGCTGGATCTTGTCTTTCTGGTGGGCAGATCCACTTCTGGTGGTGTGTTTTGGGGTATCTGTCACCTTTTATGATTTTAGGCAGCCTCTCTGCTAGTGGGTGGGGTTGTGTTCCTGTCTTGCTAGTTGTGTGGTATAGGGTGCCCAGCAATGTAGCTTGCTGGTCATTTCGTGGAGCTGTGTCTTAGCATTGAGATGGATATCTCTGGGAGAACTTTCGCCATTTGATATTACATGGAGCTGGGAGGTCTCTGGTGGACCAATGTCCTGAGCTCAGCTCTCCCACCTCAGAGGTACAGGCCTGACACCCAGCCGGAGCACTAAGACCCTGTCAACCACACAGCTCAGAAGAAAAGAGAGAAAAGAGAAAGAAAGAAAAAAAGAAAAGAAAATGAAACAAAGTTATCACAATAAAAATAAAAAGTAATTTAAAAAAAGAAGGAAGAGAGCAACCAAACCAAAAATCACATCCACCAATGATAACAAGTGCTAAAAACTATACTAAAAAAAAAAAGCAGACAGGCAGAACCCTAGGACAAAGGTTAAAAGCAAAGCTATACAGAAAAAGTCACATAAAGAAGCATATACATACACACTCACAAAAAGTGAAAAAGGAACAAATTATATATGTGTATATATATATATATATATATATATTTTTAAAAAGTGGAAGAGAACAACCAAATCAATAAAGAAATCTATCAATGATAATAAACTCTGAAAACTAAACTAAGATAAACCTAAAGTTTTCTTTGTTCACTCAGCTCCTGGGGTGCAGCTTTGGATTTGGCCCCACCTCTGCATGTAGGTCGCCTGAGGATATCTGTTCTTTGCTCAGACTGGACGGGGTTAAAGTAGTAGCTTATTAGGGGGCTCTGGCTCACTCAAGCTGGGGGAGGGAGGGGTATGTAATGCGGGGCTAGCCTGCAGCAGCAGAGGCCTGTGTGACGTTGCACCAGCCTGAGGTGTGCGGGGTGTTCTCCGTGGGAAGTCGTCCCTGGATCATGGGACCCTGGCAGCGGTGGGCTGCAAAGGTTCCTGGGAGGGGAGTTGTGGATAGTGACCTTTGCTTGCACACAGGCTTCTTGGTGGCTGCAGCAGCAGCCTTAGAATTTCATGCCCATCTCTGGTGTCTGCGCTGATAGCCGTGGCTTGCGCCCATCTCTGGAACTCATTTAGGTGGTGCTCTGAATCCCCTCTCCTCGTGCTCCCTGAAACAATGTTCTCTTGCCTCTTAGGCAGCTCCAGACTTTTTCCTGTACTCCAATCAGTCTAGCTGTGGTGCACTAGCCCCCTTCAGGCTGTGTTCATGCAGCCAACCCCAGTCTTCTCCCTGGTTTCTGACCTCCGAAGCCCGAGCCTCAGCTCCCAGCCCCCACCAGCTCCAGCGGGTGAGCAGACAAGCCTCTTGGGCTGGTGAGTGCTGTTCAGCACCCATCCTCTTTTCTGGAATCTCTCCACTTGGCCCTCTGCACCCCTGTTGCTGCGCTCTCTTCTGTGGCTCCAAAACTTACCCCCGGGCACGCCCTGTCCCCACCAGTGAAGGGGCTTCCTAGTGTGTGGAAACTGTTCCTCCTTCACAGCTCCCTCCAACAGGTGCAGGTCCTGTCCTCCAAAAAAAAAAAAAAAAAAAAAAAACTAATGTCATTTTCAGTTAGGGATGAAGAAACAGATTGAGAGGGTGGAATGAGAAGTCATAGGAAGGTAATCACACCCCTGCAGGCGAGCAGCATTCAATTCTGAGCCCTGTTTTCAGAGGAACATGGAGTAAAGGATACAGAGACAGTGGGAAGTCAGCAGGGTAGAGAGATCCCTGAAAAGCAAAACCATGAAGAATGGTAGAAGGAACCAGGGCTGTTTGTCCTGGAGAAGAGAAGACTCAGAAGACCTCTGAAGGCCTATTACAGGGCAGAGGGAGCAGAAGGGGTCTATAGATATTACTGTTAAGCATGCTTCAAACGCCCTCTAACTCCATCTGCATGGTAAAAGAGAATAGGGTGATATGGCAGTGGGTGTGAACTGATTGAACAGAGGTAGTTTTTGAGAACATCACCTCTCCTAGGAGTAAAGTGGGCATGAGTATGAAGGCATTACAGTGGGCGTTATCAAATCAATCACAAAAGGCATGAATTAGCCCTGGGACTGCCATGGTAATAGGCAAGGAAGGTGGACTATTTATTTCACTCTGTTTCAAAACCCACGAGGGTTGATTTAAGTCTAGATCTAATGCATTGAGCTATTGGATTGGCCAAAATGTGCCTTCAGTTTTTAAGTAAAAATAAAAGACACATTTTTCATTTTCCCCAAGAACTTTATTGAACAATGTATTCACCCTTTTGTTCCACTACCACCTGCCATTTTTCAGACAACTTTGTAATTCTATCTTCCCAAATCTTTTTATCTTTTTGAGCAAAGAACTGTTCCAGGTGCCTCTTACAGTCTTCCAGGGAATTGAAATTTTATCCATTAAGAGAATTTTGTAAAGACAAAAACAAATGCAAATCCAAAGGTGTAATGTCTGGTGAATTTGGCAGATGAATCAGAACTTCCCAGCCAAGCTGTAACAGGTTTTGCCTGGTCATCAAAGAAACAAGAGGTCTTGCATTATCCTGATAGATGATTATGCATTTTCTGTTGACTAATTCTGGACGCTTTTTTGTTGAGTGCTGCTTTCAGTTGGTCTAACTAGGAGCAGTACTTGGAATTAATCGTTTGGCTTTCTGGAAGGAGCTCATAATAGAGGACTCCCTTTTAATCCCACCATATACACAACATCACCTTCTTTGGATGAAGACCAGCCTTTGGTGTGGTTGGTGGTGTTTCATTTCACTTGCCCCACGATCTCTTCCATTCCACATTATTGTACAGTATCCACTTTTCATTGCCTGTCACAATTTGTTTTAAAAATGGAACATTTTCATTATGTTTACATAGAGAATCACAAGCAGAAATATGGTCAAGAAGGTTTTTTTCACGTAACTT
Organism: Neophocaena asiaeorientalis asiaeorientalis; assembly: GCF_003031525.2. Classification (NCBI taxonomy): domain Eukaryota; kingdom Metazoa; phylum Chordata; class Mammalia; order Artiodactyla; family Phocoenidae; genus Neophocaena; species Neophocaena asiaeorientalis. The sequence continues at coordinate 285,100 of NW_020174485.1, read as the reverse complement.
ATGTGGAACCCAAACATCAAAGCGATTATAACATAACCAAGCTGGTGCAAATGATTTTCAATGCTTGATTTGTATATTTTGAGTATGTCGGCTATCTCTCACGTGGTATAATGTTGATTATTCTCAATTAATGTCTCGATTTGATCGCTATTAACTTCAACTGGTCCACCTGACCATGGAGCTTCATCCAGCAAGAAATCACCAGCACAAAATTTCACAAACCATTTTTGACACGTTCAATCAGTCACAGCAACTTTTCCATACACTGCAAAAATCTTTGTGTGTTTCAGTTGCGTTTTTACCTTTCTTGGAATAATAAAGCATAATATGCCAAAAATGTTGCTTTTTTTCTTCCATCTTCAATATTAAAATGGCCACACAAAAATTCACCAATTTTGATGTCCTTTTTAAAATGTACACTGATGTGACAGCTGTCACATACATTCTAACAAAATTGTTTCAAATTATGTTAAAGACAACTAAGTGCTACTAGAGCCATCTTACGGATAAAACGAATGAACCTTTTGCCCAAACCAATAAAATTAGTGCCTTGATATGGGATACAAATTGACCCCATGACCTCCAGGGAAGATTCCAAAGATTGCAGGGAAATAAGGTGGATCAAAGAACCTCTGGATCACCTAGGGTTTGAAAAACCCTTTAGGGAAAGGCTCTTGCAAGTCTGGACTTCAGTGTCTCCATCTCTAAAATGCATATATCAGAAAAGATTTCCAGGGCCCCATTCAGCTCTTGACTCTCTAGAGATATCATGTACTGTTTTGCCTGGAAGTCTAAGACCTGACAGGAGACCTGATAAACATCTTGAAAATAATTTTAATAAAACTAGGGAATGATGACCATGGTTGTCCTGTTCACAGCTGTATCTCTAGAGTTTAATACAGTACCTGGCATATAGTTGCTGCTCAACAGATACATGTTGAATAACTGCAAAATGACTAGCTCTTCTCATGCTAATGATGACAAAAGGTAAGTTAGCAGCAGAATTCTTAAATTGTTAGTTTTCTTTTCTTCTCTTGTTCAGGATGTCTTTTTTTCAAATTAAACAAAACCATTAAAAAATAAGAGGATGGGGGGGACCTTGAAGATGGCTCAAGAGGGAAGACATATGGGAACATATGTATATGTATAGCTGATTCACTTTGTTATAAAGCAGAAACTAACACACCATTGTAAAGCGATTATACCCCAATAAAGATGTTTAAAAAAAATAAAATAAAATAAAATAAAATAATAAAAAAAAAAATAAGAGGATGACAGGAAGAAGACTATTTGCAACTTGGAAAACGGACAAGGGATTAATATCTGGAATATACAAGGAACTCCTATAAATCAGCAAGAAAAATATGAGAAACAATGGGAAAATGGGCAAAGGATGGGAACAGGGCCTTGAATGTCCAGGTGGTATAGATAGGTAAGGCCTAGAGCAGCCAGAAATCCCTGGGCTGGTCACTTCCGGCCAATGAGCTGCCTTATCCTTTTACTTTAGTATGCTTTACAAATATTACTGTTTTATACATGTATTATTTTCGATGTATACACCAAGATATAAAGACCATTGGAAATCATCAGGATAGGCAATTAACAGAAAGAAAATAAAAACAGTAAGTTTGAAAACTCCAGGCTTAAACATATCAAATGCAAATGTCTTGAAGCTATAGCATGATAAACTCTATTAGACCTAGGAAGAATTTCTTGATGGTGAAGGGTATAAGACAGTAATACGAATGACTGAGGAAAGCTAGTTCCAGCTTTTCTGGACCCATTTGAGGACAGAATTTATTTCATAGATATCAGATGACTGAGATGATCTTCCTCAGAGAGGCAGATGAGGCAACTTTATAAGGCATATTTAGCTTTGCTTGCCCTGTGTCTCAGTCTCCCTGATCATAATATGATTTCTAAGATTACAAGAGGTAATATCACCAATCGTTGGTCAAGGTGACCTAGAACTAAGCCAGTACTCTTTTATCCCACTGTCTGGATTTAGAAAGAAGAATGTCATCTTTTCAGAGAACTCATTAAAAAATATATTTTCTTTTACTGGCTTCACTGAATAACTTTGATAAAAATAACTCTTTTTCCTACTTCCTCATTTATAAAATGAAGGTATTATAACTTAAATGTTTGTGAGGCATTTTCTGTTCCCAGGAGTAATTAATAAATGAATGAATAAATAAATAAATAAATATTTTCTAATAGATAGTGACTTTTTCCTATACTAAATGCAGTATTAAGTGATCTCCCTTAACCTACAGAAAGAGTAGATTATGCCTTGTTAACACATTCATGCCTGAGTAAGACATGCCTCCATGGGTAACAAGGAGGAAATGGCAAAACATGCAGAATCATGGATCACTACCACAGCGTTCTTTAGTGAAAGCATACCTAGATCTCACAGAATCAGAGAAAGTAAGAGTCAGACAACACTTAAAGAGCAACTCTACCAACCTGCTAATTTTAGAGTTGGGGAACAAGGTCCAGGATGGAAAAGATTCACCCGACGTTCCTCAGTCAGTTTGTGACTAAGGTGGGACCTGAACCTGGGACTCCCAATTCTGGTTTTGATATTCTTCTTATAAATCATATTGTTCCTCATAGCTTTTGGTTTAGGTAACACACCCCTGAGCTAAAATACTGCCTTCTGGCCCATCAAGACACAGCTTTCTCTACCCTTCTTTTGCTCTAGCTAAACGTTCCTTTGACATCTGTGGTTGAAGGATGGGACAAAGAGATACTTCCCATTCCCATTTAAACCCTTAGCTTCAGCATCAAGAATAATAAAGAGATATGGAACTTGCAGAACACTAACAAAAGCTTTGCTTAGGTTGGCTGGATTAGGCAATTCCTCAAAACAGGGTCATAGCACTCTCTCTTTTGGAAGGATAAATACTTGCATTGCTGTTCTGAGCCCATGCCCTGTAGGAAGAGGCCAAGATGTTTGGGAGTTGGGAACGAAATCCTTCTAAGACTAAGACTCCCACTGGGCCAGTGCCTGAGAACTCTGGGAAAGTAATTTTGCCTATTAGAGACTCAGACTCTTGATCTAGAAAATAGGAATAACAATAACAACCTATTTCCTGTCTGAAAATCAAATGACATAAGATGTGAATGTACTTTGCCAAAATAGTACATGCACATGAGCACTTATATTTAATTCCAACTTCCAAAAGTATTTATTGAGCATCTACCATCTGCCAAGCACTATGCTAGATGTTGAGGATGTATCAGTAAATCAATAAAAAAAAAAAACCTTTCCCTCATGGAATTTACTTTCTAGTAGGGGAGAAAGGCAATAAACAAAACACAAAAGCAAAATATATAATAAGTCAGAAAGCAGTAAGTGCGATGGAGAAAAATAAAACAAGATAGTACATGGTTACAATTTTAGATAGAATAGTCAGGGAAGGTCTCAAGATGATATTTGAGTGAAGCCTTGAAGGAGGTGAGAAATGGATCCACATAGACATTTGAGGGAATAGTGATTGAGGCAGAAGGGAAAGCCAGTGGAAAGGCTATGAAGGGGGAGTGTGTCAGGCCTTTTTAAGGAACAGCAATTAGGCCATGTGGCTAAAGTAGTGAGAGCATGTGGGAAAAGAGCAAGAGATGAAGTCACAGAGGTAAGGAAGGGTTGATCACACAGGGCTTTGTAAGTAATAATGGGAACTTTGGCTTTTACTCAAGAAGGAAAGGTGAGCCATTGGAAAGTTTTAAGCAGAGGAGTGATATGAATGACTTAGGTATTGATATCATCCCTTGGCTGCTGGGTAAAGACCAGACTGTACTAACTTGTATTATAGACCTTATGACATTATAAGATAGCTATCATTTAAAAAAGTTTTTTATTGGGGTATAGTTGATTTACAATGTTGTGTTAGTTTCAGGTGTACAGCAGTGAATCTGTTATACATATACATATATCCACTCTTTTTCAGCTTCTTTTCCCATATAGGCCATTACAGAATATTGAGTAGAGTTCCCTGTGCTATACAGTAGGTCCTTATTAGTTATCTATTCTATTAGTAGTGTGTATGTGTCAATCCCAATCTTCCAATTTATCCATCCCCTGCCTTACCCTGCAGTAACCATAAATGTATTTTGTACACCTGTAACTCTATTTCTGTTTTGTAGATAAGTTCATTTGTAGCCTTTTTTAAGATTCTACATACAAGTGATATCATATGATGTTTGTCTTTCTCTGTCTGACTTACTTCACTCAGTATGACAATCTCTAGGTCCATCCATGTTGCTGTGAATGGCATTATTTCTTTTCTATGGCTGAGTAATATTCCATTTATATATGTACCACATCTTCTTTATCCATTCCTCTGTTGATGGACATTTAGGTTGCTTCCATGTCCTGCTATTATAAATAGTGTAAGATAGCTATCATTTTACAGCAGTGCTCCTCAAACTTTAATATGTATTGTAAGTCAAATGTGAACCTTGTTAAAATGTAGATTTGAATTCACGTCTGGAGTGGAATTAAAGATTCTGCATTTCTAACCAGCTCCCAGGTGATTCAGATGCTATTCCTCTAAGGCAGAACAGTTTGAGTGTAGGAGCTATGTCCAAGGCCTAGCATGGAGCAGAACTCCACTAAATGCTTGTGGAATGAATGACATATCAGTGGTTTGATGCCCAATGCCACGTAACATATTCGAGAGGGTAATTAAAAATATATATCAACCATTTGTATGGAGGTAGGAGGAAGAGAAAAAGATAAAAGAGAGACAATGATGGATAGGTGAATAGATGAAAAGGGAAGGAAGAAAAGGAAAACTACCTTTTCCCAAATACTTACAATATTAGATTTACTTCATTTCCTCAATAAAGTTAAGAGGTTGGTAAAATGAAGCCTACTGGACAAGTCATAAAATCAAAGGTTAGAGGAGTTAAGAGGCACCTTCAAGGCCACAGGGTTAATTAGTGACTAAGTTAAGATGTGAAAGCCAGCACTCCATGTCCACAGAGCCCTTGTTCTTTCTACCCTACCTTACTGCCTTGGGGAAGGGGGAGGAGATAACCTTTAACCTGCCTGGAAGGGGTGAAAAATGAATTTAGGTGAAGAAAGTTAAGGCCCAAAGTCCATGGTCTTGATCTTTTCAGAGCTGCACTCTCCGATGTGGTTGCTATTAGTCACGTGTGGCTATTTAAATTAAAATGAAATAAAATTTAAAATTCCATTTCTCAGTCATACTAGCCACATCTCAAGTGCTCAACAGCCACAGATATCTGATCAGTGGCTACTGTAATGGAGACTGCAGATACAGAACATTTTCATCACTGCAGGAAGCACTGCTTCCTATTAGGCAGCACTGCTCTAAAGAAACAAGAACTTTGAAAAATGTCAGAGCTATACCATTGATTACAGAGTGGTCCTGAACCTAATCAATAGGGCTGGAGGACAGAAAGTAGGACCTGATCTCTTATCTGGAATAAAGGGGATGAAAATATTCAAGGTAGAGTTTTTCACTGGGTCAAGCATAACGCTATAGTGTGTGTGGGGGGGGAGAGAAATCCTTCTAAAAACATTATTTTCTCTATCTCTCATTGGTTTTCTCATACTGTTTAGTAAAAGGTCCTTTGAAAATGCCAACTTGTCTCTGCTGGACTCAAGGCAGTGTGAGAAAAAAAGGTTCTCATCCTCACTCAGGTCAGAAAGATGGAAGGGATGGAGTTAGACAATGTGGAGCCACAGTCCCTAGAGGGCAGAGTAGCATAGTGGAAGACAAGTATTACCAGGGATACTTGCAAAACATAGAGATTTCCGTGTTTTATCCCAGGCTGAGAATTCACAACTTTGCGTGGGGGGTGGGGTCAAAGAGGGCTGGAATCTGCATGTTTAACAATCTAGCCCAGGGACTTTGGTGCACACTCAAGTTTGTAAACCACTGGCTTGGCAGGAAATGTGTTTTGCTGTAATGAAGTCAGGCCCTTACATGGGGTGGCAACAACTGGATCAGAAAACAAGAGGATAGGGATAGAGTTTCCGGCAGAGGGGACAGAGGGAGGCAGAGAGAGAGGCTGGGGAGAGGGAATATGAATATGAAAGTTAGACAGACAGGTAGATAGCAAAAAGGAGAGAAGTAAACAGAGAGACTGAGAAACCCCAAGGGAGGAGTCTCACTCACAGAACAGAATCTACGAGGTTAGTCAAGCTGTGTTTCCTAATATCTTGGGATTTTCACAGGTACGGCCCAGTAAGTTTGTCATTTCTTCATGCAAGTGCCCTCTACCCCACCCTGAGTGCCCTCACATGCACCATCATAGCTGGGCCTACCTCACAAATGTCCTTTAGGTGCTTGATGTAGTGACGCTCGGTGCTCATGATCTCATTGATTACGTTGGCTCGCATCTGGTCCCGGTTTTGGAGTGGCCGGCCCAGACAAAGGCAGTCTGAGTTGGGGTCCAGGTGCCCATTCTGAACGTCACTGGGCCCTTCCTCCACCCCATCCTCCTGGTTCACCCAGAGCTGTAGAGGCAGGCAGAAGAATAACAGGTCAGCTTCCTTCTTTGAGAAGTTTTCAGCCAAGAAGAAAAAGGGCAAACTAAATTATTCAGGTATTCAGAAAACCTTCAATCAGAGCCCTATTAAACTGAATGCCTGGCCTGGCTCTAGGGTGACTTGCTGGTCCTAGGCATGAGTCTATTCCTCTCTAGGCCTATGGTGACCTATCCATAAAATGGAGGGTGGAGAAGAGTAGGACTAAACCATCTATAAGTGTCTTCCTGGCTAGGAAGGTTTCAGAGGAGAAAAGAGTTATGGCAAGCAGAACTCATTCATGCTGGAGCATATCTAGGCAACACAGCTGTGTCAAAAAATATGTATTAAATTATACATCTTGGGAGGAGACGCGTCCAAGATAGTGACATAGGAAGACCCTTAGCTCACCTCCTACCATAGACACACTAAATCTACACCTATATAGAGAGCAATTCTTAAGGGCTGATTGAACAGCCATTGCACATAAAATGACCAGATAGAAATGAGAGGTAAAGGTGGAGACATGGTATATGTGGGAACCACACCTCTGTAGTAGCAATTTGCAGTAGGGATAGGTATTGCTGAGGGGCATAGGCACAGACTCACCTACCTTGGGAAACAGGAAAAACATAAAACCCAGCAGGTTAAAGAGCAGACTCACAGACTTAGAAAACAAACTTATGGTTACCGGGGGGAAGCGTTGGGGAGAGGGATAGATTGGGAGTTTGGGATTGACATGTACACAATGCTATATTTAAAATAGATAACCAACAAGGACCTACTGTATAGCACAGGAAACTCTGCTCAATATTCTGTAATAACGTAAATGGGAAAAGAATTTGAAAAAGAATAGATACATGTTTATGTATAACTCAATCACTTTGCTATATACCTGAAACTAATGCAACACTGTTAATCAAATATACTCCAACATAAAATAAAAAATTTAAAAAAATAAAAATAAAATAAAGAGCACCTAGACTGTAGAGTAATGAAAATTCATTTACTAACACTAGAACTTCTGCCAAATGGGCAAATAACTGCTGGAACCCCCAGGGGCAGTGCAACTAAGGAACACAAACAGAAATCTTTCTGTGCAGCTGCACAAGCCGCAGATTAAATCCCCGAGATCAGCTTGGTAAATCCTGTGTCTGTGGAATACCTGAATGGATGAGTGGTCCCACAACAGAGACTGGTCTAGGCTTCCTAGGAGTGGACTATGGGGGGTAAGTAAACGTGGGAGTCGGGCCAGGTCAGAATGTGAGCTGGCCCCACAGTGCCCACAGCAAGTCCAGAGACCCACCTATAGGTATTGGAGGGCCTCCAGGGGAGGTGGAGATTGGCTCTGGCTCACTGTGGGAGCAAGGACGCTGACAGAGGAGGCCCCAGGAAAATATGATTATTACTATTATTCATTTTTGTTTGTTTCATTTTATTCAGTTGTTGGTGGTGTTGCATTTATTTTTTCTTTTATTTTTAATTAAAAAGTTTTAAAGATATATATTCATTTTTCTATTTTTAATTTACTTTTTTGTTGTGTTAGAGTTTTTTTCTTGTGTTCTTTGTTTTATATTTATTTTTATGTTTTTGATTGTTTTACGTGTATATTTTATGTTTTTTTGCATTATTTGTTTGCTCTATATTTTTAATTTTTTGTTTATGTTAGTCTAGTCCTAACTGTTCTCATTTTTAAATTCTTTTGTTTCTTTGTTCTATTGGTATTTTTATTTATTTTTTTCTTTATTTGTGTGTGTGTGTTGTATTGTTGTTGCTCTGCTGTAGGTTCGAGGTAGTTTTTGCTATTTTTTTTAACATCTTTATTGGAGTATAATTGCCTTACAATGTTGTATTAGTTTCTACTGTATAACAAAGGGAATCAGCTATATGCATACATATATCCCCATATCCTCTCCCTCTTGCGTCTCCCTCTGTCACTCCCTATCCCACCACTGTAGGTGGTCACAAATCACAGAGCAGATCTCCCTGTGCTATGTGGTGGCTTCCCAATAACTATCAATTTTACATTTGATAGCATATATATCTCAGTGCTACCCTCTCACTTCGTCCCAGCTTACCTTCTCCACTCCCTGTTTCCTCAAGTCCTGTGTCTGCGTCTTTATTCCTGTCCTGTTCCTAGGTTCATCAGAATCATTTTTTTTAAATCCATATATATATGTTAGCATATGGTACTTGTTTTTCCCTTTCTGACTTACTTCACTCTGTATGACAGACTCTAGGTCCACCCACCTCACTGCAAATAACTCAATTTCATTTCCTTTTATGGCTGAGTAATATTCTATTGTATATATGTGCCACATCTTCTTTATCCATTCATCTGTTGATGGACATTTAGGTTGCTTCCATGTCCTGGCTATTGTAAATAGAACTGCAATGAACATTGTGGTACATGACTCTTTTTGAATTATGGTATTCTCAGAGTGTATGCCCAGTAGTGGGATTGCTGGGTCATATGGTAGTTCTATTTTTAGTTTTTTAAGGACCCTCCATACTGTTCTCCATAGTCACTGTATCAATTTACATTCCCACCAACAGTGCAAGAGGCTTCTCTTTTCTCCACGCCCTCTCCAGCATTTATTGTTTGTGGATTTTTTGATGATGGCCATTCTGATTGGTGTGAGGTGATACCTCATTGTAGTTTTGATTTGTATTTCTCTAATGATTAGTGATGTTGAGCATTCTTTCATATGTTTGTTGGTAATCTGTATATTTTCTTTGGAGAAATGTCTATTAAGGTCTTCTGCCCATTTTTGGATGGGGTTGTTTTATTGATATTGAGTGGGATGAGCTGCTTGTATATTTCAGAGATTAACCCTTTGTCAGTTGTTTGGTTTGCAACTACTTTCTCCCATTCTAAGGGTTGTCTTTTTGTCTTGTTCATGGTTTCCTCTGCTGTGCAAAACTTTTAAGTTTCATTAGGTGCAATTTGTTTATTTTTGTTTCAATTTCCATTTCTCTAGGAGGTGGGGTGGGTCAAAGAGTCTCTTGCTGTGATTTATGTCATAGAGTGTTCTGCCTATGTTTTCCTCTAAGAGTTTGAGAGTGTCTGGCATTACATTTGGGTCTTTAATCCATTTTGAGTTTATTTTTGTGTATGGTGTTAGGAAGTGTTCTAATTTCATTCTTTTACATGTAGTTCTCGAGTTTTCCCAGGGCCACTTAAGGAAGAGGCTGTCTTTTTTACATTGTATATTCTTGCCTCCTTTATCAAAGATAAGGTGACCATATGTGTGTGGGTTTATCTCTGGGCTTTCTATACTGTTCCATTTAACTATATTTCTATTTTTTGTGCCAGTACCATACTGTCTTGATTACCATAGCTTTGTACGATAGTCTGAAGTCAGGGAGCCTGATTCCGCCAGCTCCATTTTTCTTTCTCAAGATTGCTTTGGCTATTCAGGGTCTTTTTGTTTCCATACAAATTGTAAAATTTTCTGTCCTAGTTCTGTGAAAAATGTTATTCATAGTTTGATAGGGATTGCATTGAATCTGTAGATTGCTTTAGGTAGTACAGTCATTTTCACAATGTTGATTCTTCCAGTGCAAGAATATGGTATATCTCTCCATCTGTTTGTATTATATTTAATTTCTTTCATCAGTTTCTTACAGTTTCTTTGTATAGGTCATTTGTCTCCTTAGGTAGGTTTATTCCTAGGTATTTTATTCTTTTTGTTGCAGTGGTAAATTGGAGTGTTTTCTTAATTTCTCTTTCAGATTTTTTGTCATTACTGTGTAGGAATGCAAGAGACTTCTGTGCATTAATTTCATATTCTGCTACTATACCAAATTCATTGATTAGTTCTAGTAGTTTTCTGGTAGCATCCTTAATATTCTCTAGGTATAGTATCATGTCATCTGCAAACAGTGACGGTTTTACTTCTTTTACGATTTGGATTCCTTTTATTCCTTTTTGTTCTCTGATGGCAGTGCCTAAAACTTCATAAACTATGGTGAATAATAGTGGTGAGAGTGGGCAACCTTGTCTTGTTCCTGATCTCAGGGGAAACGGCTTCAGTTTTTCACCATTGAGAAAGCTGTTTGCTGTGTGTTTGTCATATATAGCCTTTATTATGTTGAGGAGGTTCCCTCTATGCCCACATTCTGGAGAGTTTTTATCATAAGTGGGTGTTGAATATTGTCGAAAGCTATTTCTACATTTATTGAGATCATCACATGGATTTATCTTTCAATGTGTTAATATGCTGAATCACAATGATTGATTTGCTTATATTGAAGAATCCTTGCATTCCTGGTATAAATGTCACTTGATCCTGCTGTGTGATCCTTCTAATGTGCTGTTGGATTCTGTTTGCTAGTATTGTGTTGAGGATTTCTGAATCTATATTCATCAGTGATATTGTCCTATAGTTTTCTTTTTTTGTGACATCTTTGTCTGGTTTTGGTATCAGGGTGATGGTGGCCTCATAGAATGAATTTGGGAGGGTTCCTCCCTCTGCTATATTTTACAAGAATTTGAGAAGGATACATGTTAGCTCTTCTCTAAATATTCGATAGAATTCACCTGTGAAGCCATCTGACCTTGGGCTTTTGTTTGTTGGAAGATTTTTACTCACAGTTTCGATTTCAGCGCTTGTGATTGGTGTGTTCATATTTTCTATTTTTCCTGGTTCAGTCTCGGAAGGTATTACTTTTCTAAGAATTTTTCCATTTCTTCCAGGTTTTTCATTTTATTGGCATATAGTTGCTTGTAGTAATCTCATGATCCTTTATATTTCTGCAGTGTCAGTTGTTCCTTCATTTTCATTTCTAATTCTGTTGATTTGAGTCTTCTTTTTTGTGTGTGATGAGTCTGGCTATAGGTTTATGAATTCTTTTTTTCCCAAAGAATCAGCTTTACGTTTACTGATTTTTGCTATTTTTCCCTTCATTTCTTTTCATTTCTGATCTGATCTTTATGATTTCTTTCCTTCTGCAAACTTTGTTTTTTTTTAATTTTTGTTCTTCTTTCTCTAATTGCTTTAGGTGTAAGGTTAGGCTGTTTATTTGAGATTTTTCTTGTTTCTTGAGCTGAGATTTTATTGCTATAAACTTCCCTATAGAACTCTTTTGCTACATCCCGCAGGTGTTGGGTCATCGTGCTTCATTGTCATTTGTTTCTGGGTATTTGTTGATTTCCTCTTTGATTTCTTCAGTGATCTCTTGGTTATTTAGTAGTGTATTTTTAGCCTCCATGTGTTTGTAATTTTTACAGTTTTTTTCCTGCAGTTAATATCTAGTCTCATAGTGTCGTGGGCTGTAAGCCTACTTGATACAAATTCAAATGTTCTTAAATTAACCAAGACTTGATTTGTGATCCAAGATATATCTATTCTGGAGAATATTCCATGACCACTTGACAAGAAAGTGTATTCTGTAATTTTTGTATGGAATGTCTTATAAATATCAATTAAGTCCATCTGGTCTAATGTGTCATTTAAAGCTTGTGTTTCCTTATTTATTTTCATTTTGGATGATCTGTCCATTGTTGAAAGTGGGGTTAAAGTACCCCACTATTTTTGTGTTACTGTTGATTTCCCCTTTTTGACTGTTAGCATTTGCCTATGTATTGAAGTACTCCTACGTTGAGTGCATAAATATTTACAATGGTTATATCTTCTTCTTGGATCGATCCCTTGATCATTATGTAGTGTCCTTTTTTGTCTATTTAATAGTCTTTATTTTAAAGTCTATTTTGTCTGATATGAGAATTGCTACTCCAGCTTTCTTTTGATTTCCATTTGCATGGAATATCTTTTTCTATCCCCTCACCGAGTGGTATTTCATGGGGCCAGGAGGTTAGTGGTGGTCCAATGACCTGTACTTGGCTCCCCACCTCACAGGTTCAGGCCCGACACCCAGCTGGAGCACCAAGACCCTGCCAGCCACATGGCTCAGAAGAAAAGGAAGAAAAACAAACAAACAAACAGATATAACCCCAAACTACATAGTAATAGCAATCCTAAACAGACAAAATCACACAAAGAAACATACACACATGGAATAGCTTCAAGATGGTGGAAGAGTAAGACGTGGAAATCACCTTCCTCCCCACAAATACATCAGAAATAAATCTCCATGTGGAAAAACTCCTACAGAACACCTACTGAACACTGGCAGAAGTCCTCAGACTTTTCAAAATGCAAGAAACTCCTCACATACCTGGGTAGGGGAAAAGAAAAATGAAAAAAACAGAGACAAAATAATACAGACAGGACCAGCACCTCTGGGAAGGAGGTTGAAGGAGGAAAAGTTTCCACACACTAGAAAGCTCCTTCACTGGCTGAGAATGGGGCTGGGCAGGGGGAGGGGAACTTTGCAGCCAGGGAGGAGAGCTCAGCAACAGGGGTGAAGAGGGCAAATTGGAGAGACTCCTGCACAAATCCCTGGTGACCTGCACTCACAAGCCTAAGAGGCTTTTCTGCTCACCCGCCAGGGTAGGTGGGAGCTGGGAGCTGAGGCTCAGGCTTTGGAGGTAGGATCCCAGGGAGAGGACTGGGGTTGGCTGCATGAATACAGCCTGAAGGGGGCTGGTGCTCCACAGTAGGCCAGAAGGGAGTCCGGGGAAAAGTATGGAACTGCCAAAGAGGCAAGGGATCATTGTTTTGCAGGGCGTGAGGAGAGAGGATTCAGAGCACCACCTAAACCAGCTACAGAGTCAGGCACGTGCCATGGCTATCAGTGTGGACACCAGAGATGGGCATGAAACGATAAGGCTGCTGCTGCAGCCACCAAGAAGCCTGTGTGCAAGCACTGGTCACTATCCACAGTTCCCCTTCCAGGAGCCTGTGCAGCCCACCACTGCCAGAGTCCCGTGATCCAGGGATGATTTCCCCAGAAAAGCACAGAGTGTGAATTGTCATGCTAGCCTCTGATGCCACAGACTTACACCCAATTTCGTACCCCTCCCTCCCATGGCCTGAGTGAGCCAGAACCCCTAATCAGCTACTATTTTAACCCCGTCCTATCTGTGTGGGGAACAGATGCCTCAGGCGACCTGCATGCAGAGGCAGGACCAAATCCAAAGCTGAACCCCAGGAGCTGTGCTAACGAAGAAGAAAAAGGGAAACCTACCCCAGTAGCCTTTGGAGCAGTGGATTAAAACTCCACAATCACCTTGATATACCCTGCATCTGTGAAATAACTGAACAGATGATGAATCATCCCAAAACTGAGGCGGTGGGCATTGGAAGCAACTGTAGACCTGGAGTTTGCTTTCTCCATCTAATTTGTTTCTGGCTTTATGTTTATTTTAGTTTAGTATTTAGATTTTATTATCATTGGTAGACTGGTTTATTGATTTGGTTGCTCTCTTCCTTTTTTTTAATATATATATATATATATTGTATGCTTCTTCATGTGATTTTGTCTGTATAGCTTTGCTTTTACAATTTGTCTTATTTTCTGTCTGAAGTGTTTTTTCTTTCTTTTTTTAAAAAAAATATTTTAGCACTTGTTATCATTGGTGGATTTGTTTTATCGTTTGGTTGTTTTCTTCTTTCTTTTTTAAATACTTTTTATTTTAATAATTTTATTTTACTCCTTTCTTTCTTTCTTTCCTTTTCTTTCTTTCCTTTTATCTCACTTTACTTCTGAGCCATGTGGCTGACAGGGTATCGGTGGTCTGGCCGGGTATCAGGCCTGTGCCTCTGAGGTGGGACAGCCGAGTTCAGGACACTGGTCCACCAGAGACCTCCTATCACCACATAATATCAAACAGCGAAAGCTCTCCCAGAGATATCCATCTCAACGCTAAGACTCCACTCCACTCAATAACCAGCAAGCTACAGGGTTGGACACCCTATGCCAAACAACTAGGAAGCAGGAACACAACCCCACCCATTATCAGAGAAGCTACCTAAAATCATAATAAGATCAGAGACACCAACACACAAAACCAGATGTGGTCCTACCCACGAGAAAGACAAGATCCAGCCTCATCCACCAGAACACAGGCACCAGGCCCCTCCAACAGGAAGCCTACATAACACACTGAAGCAACATTAGCCACTGGGGACAGACACCAAAAACAACAATGATTATGAACCTGCAGCCTGAAAAAAGGAGACCACAAACACAGTAAGTTAAGGAAAATGAGAAGCCAGAGGAACACACAGCAGATGAAGAACCAAGGTAAAATCCCACCAGACCAAACAAATGAAGGGAAAGTAGTCAGTCTACCTGAAAAAGAAGTCATGGTAATCATAGTAAAAATGGTTCAAAATCTTGGAAATAGAATGGTGAAAATATAAGAAATGTTTAATGAGAACCTAGAAGAAATAAAGACCAAACAAACAAGGATGAACAACACAATAAAAGAAATTAAAAATCCACTAGAAAGAATCAATAGCAGAATAACTGTGGCAGAAGAATGGATAAGTGACACTGAAGATAAAATAGTAGAAATATATACTGCATAACAGAATAAAGAAAAAAGAATTGAGGACAGTCTCAGTGACCCCTGGGACAACATGAAATGCACCAACTAGAGAATTATAGGGGTGCCAGAGGAAGAAGAGGAAAAGAAAGGGACTGAGAAAATATTGGAAGAGATTATAGTTGAAAACTTCCCTAATATGGGAAGGAAATAATCATGTCCAGGAAGCACAAAGAGTCCCATACAGGATAAATTCAAGAAGAAACACGCCAAGACACATAATAATCAAAGTATCAAAAATTAAATACAAAGAAAAAATATGAAAAGCAGCAAGGGAAAAACAATAAATAACATACAACGGAATCCCCATAAGGTTAACAGCTGATCTTTCAGCAAAAGCTCTGCAAGCCAGAAGGGAGTGGCAGGACATATTTAAAGTGATGAAACGGAAAAACCTACAACCAAGATTACTCTGCCCACCAAGGATCTCATTCAGATTCAATGGAGAAATTAAAATACTTACAAAGAAGCAAAAGCTAAGAGAATTCAGCACCACCGAACCAGCTTTACAACAAATACTAAAGGAACTTCTGTAGGCAGGAAACGCAAGAAAAGGAAAAGACCTACAATAACAAACCCAAGACAATTAAGAAAATGGTAATAGGAACATTCATATTGATAACTACCTTAAATGTAAATAGATGAGATGCTCCAACAAAAAGACACAGACTGGCTGAATGGATACAAGAACAACACCTGTATATATATTGTCTATAAGAGACACACTTCCGACCTAGGGACACATACATACTGAAATTGAGGGGATGGAAAAAGATATTCCATAGAAAGGGAAATCAAAAGAAAGCAGGTGTAGCAACTCTCATATCAGACAAAATAGACTTTAAAATAAAGTCTACTTCAAGAGACAAAGAAGGACAGTGCATAATGATCGAGGGATCAATCCAAGAAGAAGATACACCAATTGTAAATACACATGCACCCAATATAGGAGCACCTGAATACATAAGGCAAATACTAACAACCAAAAGGGAGAAATGAACAGTAACACAATAATTGTAGGGGACTTTAACACCCCACTTTCACCAATGAACAGATCATCCATAATGAAAATAAATAAGGAAATACAAGCTTTAAATGTTACATTAAACATGCTGATATTAAGTGATATTTATAGGACATTCCATCCAAAAACAACAGGATACACTTTCTCCTCAAGTGCTCATGGAACATTCTGCAGGATAGATCATATCTTGGGTCACAACACAAGCCTAGGTAAATTTTAAAAATACTGAAATCTTACTCTGTATCTTTTCTGACCACAGTGCTATGAGACTCGATATCAATTGCAGGAAAAAAATTGTAAAAAATACAAATACGTGGAGGCTAAACAATACACTACTTAATACACAAGAGATCACTGAAGAAATCAAAGAGGAAATCAAAAAATACCTAGAAACAAATGACAATGAAAACACAATGACCCAAAACTGATGGGACGAAGCAAAAGAAGTTCTAAGAAGAATGTTTATAGAAATACAATCCTACCTCAGGAAACAAGAAACATCTCAAATGAACAACCTAACCTTCACCTCACGCAATTAGAGAAAGTAGAACAAGAAAAAACCAAAGTTAGCAGAAGGAAAGAAATCATAAAGATCAGATGAGAAATAAATGAGAAAGAAATGAAGGAAACAATAGCTAAGATCAATAAAACAAAAAGCTTGTTCTTTGAGAAGGTAAACAAAATTAATAAAATATTACCCAGACTCATCAAGAAAAAAGGTAGAAGACTCAAATCAACAGATTTACAAATGAAAAAGGAGAAGTAACAACGAACACTGCAGAAATACAAAGGATCATGAGAGTTTACAACAAGCAACTATATGCCAATAAAATGGAAAAGCTGGAAGAAATGGACAATTTCTTAGAAAAGCACAAACTTCTGAGACTGAATCAGGAAGAAATAGAAAATATAAACAGACCAATCACAGCACTGCAATTGAGATTTTGATTAAAAATCTTGCAGCAAACAAAAGCCCATGACCAGACGGCTTCACAGGCGAATTCTATCAAACATTTAGAGAAGAGCTAACACCTATACTTCTCAAACTCTTCCAAAATATAGCAGAGGGAGGAACACTCCCAAACACATTCTACGAGGCTACAATCACCCTGATGCCAAAACCAGACAAATATGTCACAAAGAAAGAAAACTACAGGCCAGTACCACTGAGGAACATAGATGCAAAAATTGTCAACAAAACCATAGCAAACAGCATCCAACAGCACATTAAAAGTATCATACACCATGATCAAGTGGGGTTTATCCCAGGAATAAAAGGAGTCTTCAGTATACACAACTCAATCAATGTTATAAGGCACTTTAAACAAATTGAAGGACAAAAACCATATGATCATCCCAATAGATACAGAAAAAGCTTTCGACAAAATTCAACACCCATTTATGATAAAAATCCTTCATAAAGTAGGCATAGTGGGAACTTACCTCAACATAATAAAGACCATGTATGCCAAACCCACAGCCAGCATCATTCTCAATGGTGAAAAAGTGAAACCATTTCCACTAAGATCAGGAATAAGACAAGGTTGCCTATTCTTACTACTATTATTCAGCATAGTTTGGGAAGTTTTAGCCACAGCCATCAGAGAAGAAAAAGAAATAAAAGAATCCAAATTGCAAAAGAAGAAGTAAAGCTATCACTGTTTGCAGATGACATGATATTATAAATAGAGTCCTAAAGATGCTACCAGAAAACCAGTAGAGCTACTCAATGATTTTGGTAAAGTATCAGGATACAAAATTAATACAGAGGAATCTCTGGCATTCTTAGGCACTAATGATGAAAAATCTGAATGCCAAATTAAGAAAACACTCCCATTTACCATCTTAACAAAAAGAATAAAATACCTAGGAATAAACCTACCTATGGATACAACAGATCTTTATACAGAAAACTATAAGACACTGATGAATGAAATTAAATATGATACAAACAGATGGAGAGATATACCATGTACTTGCATTGGAAAAATCAACATTGTGAAAATGACCATACTACGCAAAACACTCTACAGATTCAATGCAATCCATATCAAATTACCAATGGCACTTTTTACAGAACTAGAACAAAAATTTTCACAATTTCTATGGAAACACCGAAGACACAGAATAGCTGAAGCAATCTTGCGAAAGAAATATGGAGCTGAAAGAATCAGGCTCCCTGACTTCGGACTATACTACGAATCTACAGTAATCAATACAGTATGGTTCTGACACAAATGCAGATATATAGAGCAATGGAACAGAATAGAAATCCCAGAGATATACCCATGTACATACGGTCACTTATCTTTGATAAAAGAGGGAAGAATATACAACAGAGAAAATACAGCCTCTTCAATAAGTTGTGCTTGGACTACTGGATAGCTACAAGTAAAAGAATGAAAATAGTACACTCCCTAACACCATACAGAAAAATAAAGTCAAGGTGCATTAAAGACATAAATGTAAGGTGAGAAACTATAAAACTTTTAGAGGAAAACATAGGCAGGACACTCTATGACACAAATCACAGCAAGATCCTTTTTGATCCACCTCCTAGAGAAGTGGAAATAAAAACAAAAATAAACAAATTGGACCTAATGAAACTTAAAAGCTTCTGCACAGCAAAGGAAACCATAAAGAACATGAAAGGACAGCCCTCTGAATGGGAGAAAATATTTGCAAATGAAGCAACTGACAAAGGATTAATCTCCAAATTTTACAAGCAGCTCAATATGAAAAAAACAAACAACCCAATCCAAAAATGGGCAGAAGACCCAAATAGACATTTATCCAAAGAAGACATACAGATTGCCAACAAACACATGAAAGGATGCTCAACATCACTAATCATTAGAGAAATGCAGATCAAAATTATAATGAGCTATCACCTCACACTAGTCAGAATGGCCATCATCAATAAATCTACAAACAATAAATGTTGGAGAGGGTGTGGAGAAAAGGGAACCCTCTTGCACTGTTGGTGGGAATGTAAATTGATACAGTCACTATGGAGAACAGTAGGGAGGTTCCTTAAAAAACTAAAAATAGAACTACCATACGACCCAGCAATTCAACTACTGAGCATATACACCGAGAAAATCATAATTCAAAAGAGTCATGTACCACAATGTTCATTGCAGCTCTATTTACAATAACCAGGATATGGAAGCAACCTATGTGGCCATTGACAGATGAATGGAAAAACAAGATGTGGCACATATATACAATGGAATATTTCTCAGCCATAAAAAGAAATGAAATTGAGTTATTTGCAGTGAGGTGTATGGACCTAGAGTCTGTCATACAGAGTGAAGTAAGTCAGAAACAGAAAGACAAATACCGTACGCTAACACATATATATGGAGTCTAAAAAACAACAAAAAAGTGGTTTTGAAGAACCTAGGGGCAGGACAGGAATAAAGATGCAGACATAGAGAATGAACTTGATTACATCGGGGGGGGGGGGAAGTATAAGATGGATGAAGTGAGAGAGTGGCATGGACTTATATATACTACCAAATGTAAAATAGATAGCTAGTGGGAAGCAGCTGCATAGCACAGGGAGATCAGCTCAGTGCTTTGTGACCCCCTAGAGGGATGGGATAGGGAGGGTGGGTCGGAGATGAAAGAGGGAGGAAATATGGGGATATATGTTTATGTATAGCTGATTCACTTTGTTATAAAGAAGAAACTAACACACCACTGTTAAGCAATTATACTCCAATAAAGATTTAAAAAAAGACATATACACACACTCATAAAGCTAAAAAAACCAAACAACTAAAAATTAAAAAATAACTAACAGACAGAACCCTAGGATAAATGGTACAAGCAAACCTAAACAGAGAAGATCACACAAAGAGACATACACATACACACTCACAAAAAGAGAATAAAGGTAAAAAATAAATTTAAAAGATAATAAATTTAAAAAGTAAAATTAAATTTAAAAAAAGGAAGAGAGCAACCAAACCAATAAATAAATCCACAAATTATAACAAGCACTAAAATCTAAACTGTGATAAATGTAAAACCATAAACCAATCAGACGCAGAAAGCAAACCCAAAGGATAAAGTTGCTCCCAAAGTCAACCGCCTCAATTTTGGGAACATTCTTTGTCTATTCAGGTATTGTTCAAATGCAGCGTTTTTCAAGTTGATTGTGGGCATTTAATCTGCTTGTCCTCAGGCTGCAGGAAGTAATTCCCCTTTCTTTTCTTTGCACAGCTCCTGGGTTTCAGCTTTCCTTTTGGCCCTGCCTCTGCATTTAGGCTGCCCTCAGGCATCTATTCCCCTCACAGACTGGAGGGATTAAAGCAGCAGCTGATTAGGGCTCTATTGCTCACTCAGGCTGTATTGAGGGAGGGGTACAGTAGTTATAATTAGAATGCAGGGAGAACCTGTGGTGGGAGAAGCCAACATAACTTCGTCACAGCCCGAGGCACGCAGTGTGTTCTCCAAGGGGAAGTTGTCCCTGGATCACAGGACCCTGGCAGTGGCATGCTGCACAGGTTACCGGGGTGGTGTGGGTAGTGACCTGTGCTTTCACACAGGATTGTTGGTGGCAGCAGCGGTGGTGTTAGCCGTCCATGTTCATCTCTGCAGTCCGAGATGTTAGCCACATCTTGTACCCATCTCTGGAGCTTGCTTAGGTGGTACTCTGCCTTCTGTGGGCACACAGTGGGAATACTCTCTCCTTGCTCACCCCTAAACAATGGCCTCTTGCCCCTCCAGCAGGTCCAGACTTTTTCCTGGACTCCCTCCTGGCTAGCTATGGCACACTAGCCCCCTTCAGGCCATCTTCATGCAGCTAACCCTAGTCCTCTCCCTGGGGTTTGACCTGCAAAACTTGAACCTCAGGTCCCAGCCTCCACCTGTGATGGTTGGTCAGCAGATAATCATCTCAGGTTTGTGAGTGCTAGTTAGCACCGATCCTCTGTGAGGGAATCTCTCTGCTTTGCCCTCTGCACCCCTGTTGCTGCACTCTCCTCCATGGCTCCAAAGCTTCCCCCCTGGCCACTCTTCATCCCCGCCACTGAAGGGGCTCCCTAGTGTGTGGAAACTTCTCCTCTTTCACAGCTCCTTCCCAGATGTTCAGGTCCCATCCCTATTCTTTTTTCTTTTGCCCTGCCCAGGTATGTGGGGATTTTCCTCTTTTTGGAAGTCTAAGATCTTCTGCCAGCTTTCAGTAGGTGTTCTGTAGGAGTTGTTCCACATGTAGATGTATTTGTGGAGAGGAAGATGATCTCCATGTCTTAACCCTCCACCATCTTGAAGGTCCTCTGTTTTTGCTATTTGTCTTGGGCTTCATTTGTTTGTTTTCACTTTTTTTTAATTTCTTTTTTTTTCTTTTTTCTCTGGACCCACTGTGCAGCTTATGGGCTCTTGGTTGTAGAGCCTGTGATTAGGCCTGAGCCTCCATGGTGGGAGCACTGAATCCAGGACAGTGGACCACCAAAGAATTCATGGGCACAGAGAATATTAATCAGTGTGCATGCTCCCAGAGGTATCCATATCATCACCAAGGCCTGTCCCCACACAGCTGCTTGCAGGTTCCAGTGTTGGACACCTAATGCCAAACAACCAGCAAGACAGGAACACAGACCCATACATCAGCAGACAGGCTGCATGAAGTGGTATTAAGCTCATAGACACCCCAAAACACTTCACCTGACGTGGCCCTGGCCTTCAGAGGGAAAAGACTCAGCACCACCCACCAGAGCACAGGTAACAATCCCTCCCACCAAGAAGCCTAAACAAGCCCCTGGACCAACCTCACCCACCAAGGGGCAGACACCAGAAGCAAGAAGAGCTGTGACCCTGCAGCCTGATGAAAGGAGACAATAAACACAGTAGCTTAGACAAGATGAGATAACAGAGAAATATGTTGCAAATGAAGGGGCAAGGTAAAATCCCACAAGACCAAATAAATAAAGAAGAAACAGGCAATCTACCTGAAAAAGAATTCAGGGTAATGATAGGAAAGATGATCCAAGATCTCAGAAATAGAATGGAGGTACGGATTGAGAAGATACAAGAAATGTTTAACAAGTGCCTAGAAGAACTAAAGAACAAACAATCAGTGGTGAATAGCACAATAACTGAAATGAAAAATAAAATAGAAGGAATCAATAGCAGAAAAACTGAGGTAGAAGAATGGATAAGTGTGCTGGAAGATAGAATGGTGGAAATCACTCCCACAGAACAAAGAAACAAGAATGAAAAGAATTGGGGACAGTCTCAGAGACCTCTGGGACAACATTAAATGCACCAACATTCGAATTATCGGGGTCCCAGAAGAAGAAGAGAAAAACAGGATCTGAGAAAATATTTGAATAGATTATAGTCAAAAACTTCCCTAACATGGGAAAGGAAATAATCAAGTCCAGAAAGAACAGAGAGTCCCATACAGGATAAACTTAAGGAGAAACATACCAAGACACATATTAATCAAACTAACAAAAAATTAAATACAAAGAAAAAACATAAAAAGCAGCAAGGGAAAAGCAACAAATGACATACATACAAGGGAATCCCCATAAGGTTATCAGCTCATTTTTCAGCAGAACCTTTGTAGGGCAGAAGAAAGTTACATAATATACTTAAACTGATGAAAGGGAAAAACCTACAACCAAGATTAATATACCCAGCAAGGATTTAATTCAGATTCGACAGAGAAATCACACGATACACAGAAAAGCAAAAGCTAAGAGAATTCAGCACCATCATACCGGCTTTACAACAACTGTTAAAGGAAATTCCTTTAGCTCTCCAAGAGCCAAAGGAACTTCTCCAGGAGGGAAACACAAAAGAATAAAAAGATCTACAAAAATGAAGCCACAATTAAGAAAATGACAATAGGAACATACAAATCAATAAGTACCATAAATGTAATTGGATTAAATGCTCAAACCAAAAGATACAGACTGGATGAATGGATACAAAAACAAGACCCATATATATGCTGTCTACAAGAAACCCACTTCAGACCTAGGGACACATACAGACTGAGAGTAAGGGGATGGAAAAAGATATTCCATGCAAATGGGAATCAAAAGAAAGTCTGAGGAGCAATACACATATCAGACAAGATAGACTTTAAAATAAAGACTATTAAAAGAGACAAGGAAGGACACTACATAATGATCATAGGATCAAGCCAAGAAGAAGATATCACCATTGTAAATATTTATGCACCCAAACTAGGAGCACCTCTATAAATGAAGCAAATGCTAACACTTATAAAGGGGAAATCAACAGTAACACAATAATAGTGGGGGCATTAACACCCCACTTACATGGATGGACAGATCATCAAGACAGAAAATGAATAAGGAAACCCAAGCTTTAAATGACACAAGAGACCAAATAGACGTAATTTATATTTATAGGACATTCAAACCAAAAGTGGCAGAATACACTTTATTCTCAAGTGCTCACAGACCATTCTCCAGGATAGATCACATCCTGGGTCACAAATCAAGCCTCAGTAAATTTAAGAAATTTGAAATTGTATAAATCATCTTATCCTACCACAATGCTATGAGATTATAAATCAATTACAGGAAAAAAAGAACTGTTAAAAATACAAACATATGGAGGCTAAACAATATGCTATGAAATAACCAAGAGATCACTGATGAAATCAAAGAGGAAATGAAAACATACATAGAGACAAATGACAATGAATACATGATGAACTAAAATGTACAGGATGCAGCAAAAGCAGTTCTAATAGGGAAGTTTACAGCAATACAATCCTACCTCAAGAAACAAGAAAAATCTCAAATAAACAACCTAACCTTACACCTAAAGCAATGAGAGAAAGAAGAACAAACAAAACCCAAAGTTAGTAGAAGGAAAGAAATCATTAATATTAGAGCAGAAACAAATGAAATAGAAATGAAAAAAACAATAGCAAAGATCAATGAAACTAAAAGCTGGTTTTTTGAGATGATAAATGAAACTGATAAACCTTTAGCCAGACAGACTCATCAGGAAAAAAAAAATGGAGAGGACTCAAATCAATAAAATTAGAAATGAAAAAGGAGAAGCTACAATTGACACCACAGAAATGCAAAGGATCATAAGAGATTACTACAAGAAATTATATGGCAGTAAAATGGACAACCTGGAAGAAATGGACAGTCTTAGTAAAGTACAACCTTCCAAGGCTGAGCCAGGAAGAAATAGAAAATATGAAGAGACCAATCACAAATAATGAAATTGAAACTGTGATTAAAAATCTTCAAACAAACAAAAGTCCAGGACCAGATGGCTTCACAGGAGAATTCTATCAAACATTTAGATAAGAGCTAACACATATACTTTACAAACTATTTCAAAAATCTGCAGTGGACAGAACACCCCCAATTCATTCTATGAGTCCACCATCACCCTGATACCAAAACCAGATAAGGATATAACAAAAAGAGAAAATTACAGGCCAATATCACTGATGAACATAGACGGAAAAATCCTTAACAAAACACTACCAAACCAAATCCAACAACATATTATAAGGGTCATACACCATGACCAAGTGGGATTTATCCCAGGAATGCAAGAATTCTTCAATATATGCAAATCAATCAATGTGATACACCATATTAACAAATTGACAAATAAAAACCATATGATCACCTCAATAGATGGAGAGAAAGATTTTGATAAAATTCAACACACATTTATGATAAAAACTCTCCAGAAAGTGAGCCCAGAGGACACATCATTCCTATAGGTGAAAAACTGAAAGCACTTCCTCTAAGATCAGGAAGAAGACAAGGGTGTCCATTCTCACCACTATTATTCAACATAGTTTTGGAAGTTCTATCCATGGCAATCAGAAAAGGAAAAGAAATAAAAGGAATCCAAATTGGAGAAAACGAAGTAAAACTGTCACTGCTTTCAGATGACATGATACTATACATAGAGAATCCTAAAGATGCCACCAGAAAACTACTAGAGCTAATCAATGAATTTGGTAAAGTAGCAGGATACAAAATTAATGCACAGAAATCTGTGGCATTCCTATATACTAATGATGAAAAATCTGAAAGTGAAATCAAGAAAACGCTCCCATTTACCATTGCAACAAAAATTATAAAATATCAAGGAATAAACCGATGTAAGGAGGCAAAAGACCTGTATGCAGTAAACTATAAGATACTGATGAAAGAAATTAAAGACAGTACAAACAGATGGAGAGATATACCATGTTCTTGAACTGGAAGAATCGAGACTGTGAAAATGACTATACTACCCAAAGCAGTCTACAGATTCAATGCAAACCATATGAAATTACCAATGGAATTTTTCACAGAACTAGAGCAAAGAAAAATTACATTTTGTATGGTAACACAAAACAACCCGAATAGACAAAGCAATCTTGAGAAAAATGGAGCTGGAGGAACCAGGCTATGTGCCTTCAGACTATATTGCAAAGCTACAGTAATCAAGACAGTATGGTGCTAGCACAAAAACAGAAATATAGATCAATGGATCAGGATAGAAAGCCCCGAGATAAATATACACACCTACTAATCTTTGACAAAGGAGTCAAGAATATACAATGGAGAACAGACAGTCTCTTTAATAAGTGGTGCTGGGAACTCTGGACAGTTACATGTAAAAGAATGAAATTAGAACACTCCATAACGTGATACAAAAAAAATGAAAAAAAAATGGGTTAAAGACCTACATGTAAGACCTGACAGTATTAAACTCTTAGAGGAAAACATTGGCAGAACACTTTATGACATAAATTGCAGCAAGATCTTTTTGACCTACTTCCTAGAGTAATGAAAATAAAAATAATAAATAAACAAATGCAACCGAATTCAACTTAGAAGCTTTTGCACAGCAAAGAAAACCATAAACAAGATGAAAAGACAAGCCTCAGAATGGGAGAAAACAGTTACAAATGAAGCAACTAACAAAGCATTAACCTCCAAAATATACCAGTGGCTCATGCAGTTCAATATCAAAAAAACAAATACAACCCTATCAAAAAATGGGCAGGGGCTTCCCTGGTGGCACAGTGGTTGAGAGTCTGCCTGCCGATGGAGGGGACATGGGTTCATGCCCCAGTCAGGGAAGATACCACATGCCGTAGAGTGGCTGGGCCTGTGAGCCATGGCCACTGAGCCTGCAGGTCCAGAGCCTGTGCTCTGCAACGGGAGAGGCCACAACAGTGATATGCCCGTGTATGGCAAAAAAAAAAGAAAGAAAGAAAAAAACACAACATGCAGATGGCCATAAAACACATGAAAATATGCTCAACATCACTCATTATTATAGAAATGCAAATCAAAACTACAATGAGGTGCCACCGCCCACTGGTCAGAACAGCCATTATCAAAAAATCTACAAACAATAAATGTTGGAGAGGGTATAGAGAAATGGGAACGCTCATGCACTATTGATGGGAATGTAGACTGAGAGAGCCACAGTGGAAAACAGTATGGAGGTTCCAAAAAAACTAAAAATAGAACTACCATATGACCCAGCAATCCCACTACTGGGAATACACACTTAGAAAACCACAATTCAAAAAGACACATGCATGCCAAAGTTCACTACAACTCTATTTACAATAACCAGGACATGGAAGCAACCTAAATGTCCATCAACAGAAGAATCAATAAAGAAGATGTGGTACATCTATACAATGGAATATTACTCAGCCATAAAAAGGAACGAAATTTGTCCTTTGTAGAGACGTGGGTGGACCTAGAGAGGGTCATACACAGTGAAGTAATTCAGAAAGAGAAAAACAAATATTGTATATTAATGCATATATGTGGAATCTAGAAAAAATGGCATAGATAACTCTCTTCGCAAAGTAGAAACAGAGACACAGAGGTAGAGAGCAAATGTATGGATACCAAGGTGGAAAGGGGGATGGGAGGAATTGAGAAATTGGGATTGACACATATACACTATTGATATTATGTGTAGAATTGACAATTACAGCCAATATCGTCCTCAATGGTGAAAAACTGAAAGCATTTCAACTAAGATCAGGAACAAGACAAGGTTGCCCACTCTCACCACTCTTATTCAACATAGTTTTGGAAGTTTCAGCCAAGCAATCAGATAATAAAAGGAAATAAAAGGAATCAAAATCGGAAAAGAAGAAGTAAAGCTGTCACTGTTCCAATCCAAAAATGGGCAAAAGACTTAAATAGACATTTCTCCGAAGAAGATACACAGACTGTCAACAAACACATGGAAGAATGCTCAACATCATTAATCATTAGAGAAATGCAAATCAAAACTACAATGAGATATCATCTCACACCAGTCAGAATGGCCATCATCAAAATATCTAGAAACAACAAATTCTGGAAAGGATGTGGAGAAAAGGGAACACTCTTGCACTTAATAATGACACAGACCTACTAGAGAATGGACTTGAGGATATGCAGAGTGGGAAGGGTGTGCTGTGACAAAGTGAGAGAGGCATGGATATATATACACTACCAAACATAAGGTAGTTAGCTAGTGGGAAGCAGCCGCATAGCACAGGGAGATCAGCTCAGTGCTTTGTGACCACCTGGATGGGTGGGATAGGGAGGGTGGGGGGGAAGGGAGATGGAAGAGTGAAGAGATATGGGAACATATGTATATGTATAACTGATTCACTTTGTTATAAAGCAGAAACTAACACACCATTGTAAAGCAATTATACTCCAATAAAGCTGTAAAAAAATAATTGATAACTAGTGAGAACATACTGTATGGAACAGGGAACTCTATTTTATGTACAGTGGTGACATAAATGGAAAGGAAATCCAAAAAAGAGCAGCTATATGTATATGTATAGCTGATTCATTTTTCTGTACAGTAGAAACTAACTCAACATTTTAAAGCAACCATACTCCAATAAAAATTAATTAAGAAAAAAGAACCAATGGGTCAATGTAAAAATCAAAGATCAAATTTTAAAAATACCTTGAGGGCTTCCCTGGTGGCACAGTGGTTGAGAGCCCACCTGCCGATGCAGGGGACATGGTTTCGTGCCCTGGTCTGGGAAGATCCCACATGCCACAGAGCAGCTAGGCCTGTGAGCCATGGCCACTGAGCCTGCACGTCTGGAGCCTGTGCTCTGCAACAGGAGAGGCCACAACAGTGAGAGGCCCGCGTACCACAAAAAAAAAAATACAATAAGAAAATTATAAAAATACCTTGAAACAAATAAAAATGGAAACACAACTGTACAAAATGTATGGGATGAAGCAAAAAAGAGTTCTAAGAGTGAAGTTCATACTGATCCAAGCAATAAATTCTCAAATAACAACCTAACCTACCATCTAAAGGAATTAGAAAAATAAGAACAAATCCCAAAGTCAGCAGAAGGAAGAAAATAATAAAGATCAAGCAGAAATAAATGAAATAGAGATTTTAAAAATAGAAAACATCAATGGAACTAAAAGCTGTTTTTTTGCAAAAATAAACAAAATAGACAAACCTTTAGCCAGAGTGATCAAGAAAAAAAAAAGGCACAAATAAATAAAATCATAAATAAAAGAAGAGAAAATACAACTGACATCACAGAAATGCAAAGAATCATATGAGAATACTATGATCAATTATATACCAACAAATTAGACAACCTAGAAGAAATGGATAAATTTCTAGAAACGTACTACCTTTCAAGACAGAATCATAAAGAAATAGAGAATCTGAATAGACTGATTACTAGTAACAAAATTGATTCAGTAATTTTCAAAACTCCCAAAAAGCAACTCCAAATCCAGATGGCTGCACAGGTGATTTCTACCAAACATTTAAAGAAGAGTTAATAACTATCCTTCTCAAATTATTCCAAAAAATTAAAGAGGAAGGATCACATCCAAACTCATTTTATGTGGCCAGCTTTACCCTGATAGTAAAACCAGACAAAGATACCACACAGACACACGTGTGCATGTGAGCACCCACATCCACACCCAAATTACTTGCCCAAATCCCTGGTGAACATAGATGTAAAAATCCTCTACAAAATATTACAAAATGAATTCAACTTTACATTAGAAGGATTATACACCATGATTAAGTGGAATTCATTCCAGGGATGCAAAAAGGTTTTGAAATTTGTAAATCAATGTGATACATCATATAAACAAAAAGAGAAAGAAAAATTATATGATCATTTCAGTGGATGCAGAAAATCATTTTGGGTACACCTGAAACTACTACAACATTGTTAATCCACTATACTTCAACATAAAACAAAAATGACAAAAAAATTTGGTTTTGATGTTGACAAAATTCATTATCATTTTAACATAAAAACTCTCAACAATGTGGGTATAGAGGGAACATACCTCAACATAATAAAGGCAATATATGACAAACCTACAGCTCACATAATATTCAATGGTTAAAAGCTGAAAACTTTCCCTCTAAGATCAGGAACACAACAAAGAAAAGCAACACTTGATGTTTTACTCAACATAGTATTGGAAGTCCTAGCTACAGCAGTTAAGCAAGAGAAAGAAATGAAAAGTATCCAAACTGGAAAGAAAGAAGTAAAAAATCATTATTTGCAGATGACATGATACTATATATAGAAAACCCCAAAGACTTCAGTAAAAATCTCTTAGAATTAATAAATGAATTCAGTAAAGTTGCAAGATACAAAATTAACACACAGAAATCTGTTGCATTTCTATAAACTAATAACAAATTTTTAGAAAGTGAAATGAAGGAAACAATCCCATTAACAATTCCATCTAAAAGAATAAAATACCTAGGAATAAATTTATCAAAGGAGATGAAAGACCGCCTGTACTCTAAACACTATAAGCCATTGAGGAAACTGAAGACAACACAAATAACTGGAAAGATATACTATGCTCATGCATTGAAAGAATCATTATCATTAAAATGCCATACTATCCTAAGCAATCTACAGATTCAATGCAATCCTTATCACATACCAATGACATTTTTCACAGAACTAGAACAAATAATCCTAAATATTGTATGCAACCACAAAAGACCCCAAATAGCCAAAGCAATCTTGAGAAAGAAGAACCAAACTCAATGTATCAAGCTTCCAGACTTGAAACTATACTACAAATCTATAGTAAACAAAACACTATGATACAGGCATGAAAACAGACACAAAAATCAATAGAACAGAAGTGAGAGTCCAGAAATAAACCCATGCTCATATGGTTCACTAAGCTATGACACAAAGTCAAGAATATATAATAAGGAAAAGACAATCTTTTCAAAAAATGGTGTTTGGTAAATTGGATGGCTTCATGCAAAAGAATGAAACTGGACCACCTTCTTATAGCATATACAAAAATAAACTCAAAATGGATTAAAGCCTTAAACATTAGACCTAAAACCATAAAACTTCTAGAAGAAAATAGGCAGTACATTCCTTGCATTGGACTTAGAAAGGTGTTTTTGGATATGTCTCCTCAGGCAAGGGAAACAAAACCAAAAATAAACAAATCAGACTACATCAAACTATAAAGCTTTTTCACAGCAAAGGACTCTACCAAAAAAATGAAAAAGGAGAAGATATCTGCAAACAGTACACCTGATAAAGGGCCAATTTCCAAAATATAAAAAGAACTCATATAAATAAGCAGAATTCAAAGATGGCTGCCCTTCAAGGTTTCCCACATCCATGGTGTACATGCCCTGAATAATCCTTGTGACTCTGAATAGAACAGATTTTGTCACCATGATTAGGTTATGTTATATTACATGGTTGGCTCTAAGAAAGTAAGATTATCCAGTTGGGCCTGACATAATCATATGAGTCTTTAATGGAAGACAATTTTCCAGCATGAAGTTTCCTCAAACAATTAAAACTAGAACTACCATACAATTCAGCAACTGTGCTTCTGGGTATTTACTGGAAGAAAACAAAAACACTAGTGCAAAAAGATATAGGCATCCCTATGTTCACTGCAGCATTATTTACAATAGCCAAGATGTGGAAGCAACCTAAGTGGCTGGGTAAACCAGCCTCTGCAGAACATCTGAATGGACAATTAATGTTCCCACAACTGAGACCACTCTAGTTTTAGCAACTGTGGACTCTGCGGGCACGTACATGTGGGAATTAGGTCAGGTCAGAGTCTCAGGTACTCCACAGTGCTCACTGAGTCCAGAGACCTAACAAGAGGTCCTGGAGGGCCTCCTAGGGAGGCTGAGGTTGGCTGTGTCTCAATGTATGGGCAAGGATGCTGATAGCGGAGGCCTCAGGGAAGTTTTGTTTTTTAATTTATTTTTTAAGTTTTAAATATAATTTTTATTTTTTAATTTTTATTTTATATTCTTTTTGTTTTTGTTGTTTTTTAAATTTTTTGCTATTTTGTTTTTCTCTTTTTTATGTTTTGTGTCATTTTTGTGTGTTTGCTTTCCGTTTTCATTGCTTCTTTTAGTTTGTTTTTGTTTTTTGTTTTATTTTTGCCTTTTTTAGTTTTGTTTTTACTGTTTGTTTTGATTTTTGGATTTTTTGTTTGATTGTTTTCTTGATTTTGGGTTTTCATTTTTTCTTTGATTGTCTTTGTTTTTATTATTTGTCTTTGTTTTTGTCGGCTTGTTTGTTTTGTTTTCTTTTCTTTTCTTTATTGCCCATGTCACACAGCTTGCAGGGTCTTGGTTCCCCAGCTGGGGGTCAAGCCTGTGTCCCCGTCATGGGAGTGCCAAGTCCAGGCTGCTGGACCACCAGAGAATTCCCACTCCAGGGAATATTAATCTGCATGAGCTCTCCTGGAGGTACCCATCTTGGCACCAAGACCGGCTCCACCCACAGCCTGCAAGCTCCAGTGCTGGATGCCTTGGCCCAAACAACAAGCAAGACAGAAACACAACCCCACCCATCAGCAGACAGGCTGTCTAAAGTTGTACTAAGCTTACAGACACCCAAAACACACCCCGTGACATGGCCTTGACTGCTGGAGGGACAAGACCCAGCTCCACCCACCAGAGTGCAGGCACCAATCCCTCCCACCAGGAAGCCTACATAAGCCCCTGGACCAACCTCACCCACCAAGGGACAGACACCAGAAGCAAGAGGAACTATGACCATGCAGCCTGCAGAAAGGAGACCATAAACAGTAAGTTGGACAAAATGAGACAACAGATAAATATGTTGCAGATGAAGGAGCAAGGTAAAAACCTATAAGACCAAATAAATAATGATATAGGCAACCTACCTGAAAAAGAGTTCAGAATAATGATAGTAAAGATGATCTAAGATCTTAGAAATAGAATGGAGGCATGGATCATGAAGATATAAGAAATGCTTAATAAGGACCTAGAAGAACTAAAGAAAAAACAAAGTGATGAATAATAAAATAACTGAAATGAAAAACACACTAGAAGGAATCAATAGCAGAATAATTGAGGCAGAAGAACAGATAAGTGATGTGGAAATCACTACTACAGAACAGAAAAAAAGAATGAAAAGAAATGAGGACAGTATCAGAGACTTCTAGGACATTAAAGCACCAACATTCGAATTATAGGGGTCCCCAAAGAAGAAGAGAAAGAGAAAGGGTCTGAGAAAATATCTGAAGAGATTACAGTTGAAAATTTCCCTAACGTAGAAAAGGAAATAGTCACCCAAGTCCAGGAAGTGCAGAGTCCCATACAGGATAAACCCAAGGAGAAACACACCAACATACATATTAATCAAACTACCAAAAATTACATACAAAGAAAAAATATTAAAAGCAAAAAGGGAAAAGCAACAAATAACATATAAGGGAATCCCCATAAGTTAACAGCTGATTTATCAGCAGAAACTGCACACCAGAAGGGAGTGGCATGAAATATTTAAAGCGATGAATGGGAGAAACCTACAACAAAGAATACTCTCCCCGACAAGGTTCTCATTCAGATTCGATAGAGAAATCAAAAGCTTTACAGGCAGGTAAAGCCAAGAGAATTCAGCAACACCAAATCAGCTTTGCAACAAATGCTAAGGGAACTTGTCTAAGCGGGAAATACAAGAGAAGAAAAAGAGCTACAGAAAGAAACCCAAAACAATTAAGAAAATGGCAGTAGGAACATATATATCAATAATTACCTTAAATGTAAATGGATTAAATGCTCCAACCAAAAGACACAGACTGGCCGAATGGATACAAAAACATGACCTGTATATATACTGTCTACAAAAGACCCACTTCAGACCTGGGGACACATACAGACTGAAGGTGAAGGTACGGAAAAATTTATTCCATGCAAATAGAAATCAAAAGAAAGGGCTTCCCTGGTGGCACAGTGGTTGAGAGTCCACCTGCCAATGCAGGGGACATGGATTCGTGCCCTGGTCCGGGAAGATCCCACATGCCATGGAGTGGCTGGGCCTGTGAGCCATGGCTGCTGAGCCTGCACATCCGGAGCCTGTTCTCCGCAACGGGAGAGGCCACAACAGTGAGAGGCCCGCATACCGCAAAAAAAAAATAAAAATAAAAAAGCTGGAGTAGCAATATCAGACAAAAATAGACTTTAAAATAAAGACTGTTACAAGAGACAAGGAAGGACACTACATAATGATCAAGTGATCAATCCAAGAAGAAGACATAACAATTGCAAATATATATTCACCCAAAATAGGTGCACCTCAATATATAAAGCAAATGCTAACAGCCATAAAAGGGAAAATTGACAGTAACACAATAGTGGGGGACGTTAATGTCCTACTTACATCAATGGATAGATCATCCAGAGAGAAAATTAATAAGGAAACACAGGCCTTAAATGACACATTAGACCACACAGACTTAACTGATATTTATAGGAAATTCCATCCGAAAGCAGCAGAATGCACTTTCTTCTCAAGTGCACACAAAACATTCACCAGGATAAATCATATCTTGGGTCACAAATCAAGTCTTGATAAATTTAAGAAAATTAAAATCATATCAAGGGCTTCCCTGGTGGTATAGTGGTTGAGAGTCCACCTGCCGTAGCAGGGGACACGGGTTCGTGCCCCGGTCTGGGAAGATCCCTCATGCCATGGAGCGGCTAGGCCTGTGAGCCGTGGCTACTGAGCCTGTGCGTATGGAGCCTGTGCTCCACAACAGTGAGAGGCCCGCACACCGCAAAAAAAAAAAAAAAAAAAAAAAAAAAAAAAAAAAAAAAAAACATATAAA
>NW_020174485.1:240153-250934 GCF_003031525.2 Neophocaena asiaeorientalis asiaeorientalis | reverse complement strand
AAAAAAAAAAAAAGAAATAAAAAGAAAAAAAAATCATATCAAGCATCTTTTCTGACCAGAACACTATGAGATTAGAAATCAATTATAGGAAAAAAAAACTGTAACAAACACATGGAGGCTGCACAATATGTTACAAAATAATCAATGGATCACTGAAGAAATCAAAAAGGAAAAAAACACCTAGAGAAAGAGAAAAACAAATATTGTATATTAATGCATATACGTGGAATCTAGAAAAATGGTACAGATGAACCAGTTTGCAAGGCAGAAAGCGAGACAGATGTAGAGAACAAATGTATGGACGCCAAGGGGGGAAAAGGGGGCCTGGAAGTTTTGGGAGATTGGGATTGACATATATACACTAATACGTATAAAATAGATAACTAAAGAGTATCTGCTGTATATCACAGACAACTCTATTTCACTTCGCTGTACAGTAGAAACTAACACAACATTATAAAACAACTATAACCCAATAAAAATAAATAAAATCTCAAATAAACAACCTATCCTTACACCTAAAGAAACTAGAGAAAGAAGAACAAGCAAACCCCAGAGTTAGAAGAAGGAAAGAAATCATAAAGATTAGAGCAGAAATAAATGAAATAGAGATGAAGAAAACAATAGCAAAGATCAATGAAACTAAAAGCTCATTCTTTGAGAAGATAAACAAAATTGATAAAACTTTAGCCAGAGTCATCAAGAAAAAAAGGGAGAGGATTCAAATCAATAAAATTAGAACTGAAAAAGTAGAAGTTACAATGGACAGCACAGCAATACAAAGGATCATAAAAGATTACTACAAGCAACTATATGCTAATAATTGGACAACCTGGAAGAAATGGACAAATTCTTAGAAAAGTACAACCTTCCAAGACTGAACTAGGAAGGAATAGAAAATATGAACAGACCAACCACGAGTACTGAAATTGAACCTGTGATTTAAAAACTCCCAACAAACAAAAGCTCAGGACCAGATGGGTTCACAGGAGAATTCTATCAAACATTTTAGAGAAGAGTTAACACCCACCCTTCTGATACTCTTCCAAAAATTGCAGAGGAAGGAACACTCCTAAGCTCATTCTATGAGGTCACCATCACCCTGATACCAAAACGATATTACAAAAATGCAAAATTACAGGCCAATATCACTGATGAACATAGATGGAAAAATCCTCAACAAAATACTAGCAAACAAAATTGAACAACATATTGAAAGGATCATACACCCTTATCAAGTGGGATTTATCCCAGGGACGGAAGGATTCTTCAATATTCATAAATCATTCAATGTGATACACCACATTATCAAATTGAAAAATTCAAACCATATGATCATCTCAGTAGATGCAGAAAAAGCTTCTGACAAAGTTCAACACCCAGTTCTAATAAAAATCTCTCCAGAAAGTGGGCATAGAGGGAACATATCTCAACATAATAAAGGCCATATATGACAAAACCACAGCTAACATCATACTCAACTGTGAAAAGCTGAAACCATTCCTTCTAAGATCAGGAACAAGAGAAGGATGTCTAGTCTCACCACTTTTAGTCAATGTAGTTTTGGAAGTCCTAGCCATGGCAATCAGAGAAGAAAAGAAATAAAAGTAATCCAAATTGGAAAAGAAGTAAAACTGTCACTGCTTTCAGATGACATGGTACTATTCAGAGAAAATTCTAAAGGTGCCACCAGAAAACTACTAGAGCACATCAATGAATTCAGTAAAGTTGTAGTATACAAAATTAATACACAGAAATCTCTTGCATTCCTTTACACTAACAATGAAAGATCAGAAAGAGAAATTAATGAAACAATCCCATTTACCATCCTATCAAAAAAAATAATATACCTCAGAATAAACTTACCTAAGGAAGCAAAATACCTGTACTCTGAAAACTATAAGACACTGGTGAAAGAAATCAAAGATAACACAAACAGATGGAAAGATATACCATGTTCTTGTATTGGAAGAATCAATATTGTCAAAATTACCTTACTACCCAAGGCAATATATAGATTCAATGCCATCCCTATCAAATTATCAGACATTTTTCACAGAACTGGAACAAAATATTTTAAAATTTGTATGGAATCACAGAAGACCCCGAATAGCCAAAGCAATCTTGAGAAAGAAGAACAGAGTAGGAGTAATGAGGCTTCCTTACTTTGGACTATAGTAGAAAACTACAGTCATCAAAACAGTCTGGTACTGGCACAAAGATAGGCTTATAGATCAATGGAACAGGATAGAAACAAACCCATGCTCCTATGGTCAATTTATCTATGACAAAGGAGACAAATATATATGATGGAGAAAAGACAATATCTTCAATAAGTGGTGATGGGAAAACTGGACAGCTCCCTGTAAAGGAATGAAATTAGCACATTGTCTAACACCATACACAAAATAAACTCAAAATGGATTAAAGACTGGAAACCATAAATCTCTTAGAGGAAAGCCTAGGCAGAACAGTCTCTGACATAAATCACAGCAAGATCATTTTTGATCCAGCCCCTACAGTAATGAAAATAAAAACAAAAATAAACAAACGGGACATAAGTAAACTTAAAACCTTCCTCACAGAAAAAAAAAATCATAAACAAAATGAAAAAAAAACTCTCAGAATGGGAAAAAAATATTTGCAAATGAATCACCTGGACAAGGGATTAATCTCCAAAATATACAAACAGCTCATGCAGCTCAATATCAAAAAAACAAACAAGCCAATCCCAAAATGGGCAGAAGACCTAAATAAACATTTCTCCAAAGAAGATATACAGATTGCCAACAAACACATGAAAGGATGCTCAACATCACTAATCATTAGAGAAATGCAAATCAAAACTACAATGAGTATCACCTCACACTGGTCAGAATGGCCATCATCAAAGAACCTACAAACAATAAATGCTGGAGAGGATGGGGAGAAAAGGGAACCCTCCTACTCTGTTGGTGGGAATGCAAACTGGTGCAGCCACTGTGGAGAACAGTATGAAGATTTCTTCAAAAACTGAAAATATGGGCTTCCCTGGTGGCACAGTGGTTGAGAGTCCACCTGCCGATGCAGGAGTCGCGGGTTTGTGCCCTGGTCCGGGAAGATCCCACATGCCGTGGAGCGGCTGGGCCCATGAGCCATGGCCGCTGAGCCTGCACGTCCGGAGCCTGTGCTCCACAATGGGAGAGTCCACAACAGTGAGTGGCCTACGTACCGCAAAAAAAAAAAAACAAAAAACTGAAAATAGAGCTACCATATGATCCACCAATCCCACTCCTGGGCATATATCTGAAGGAAACCATAATTCAAAAAGATACATGCACCTCAGTGCTCATTGCAGCACTATTTACAATAGCCAGGACATGGAAGCAACCTAAATGTCCAATAACAGAAGAATGGATAAAGAAGATGTTGTACATATATACAATGGAATATTACTCAGCCATAAAAAAGAGCAAAATAATGCCATTTGTAGTCATATGCATGGACCTAGAGATTCTCATACTGAGTGAAGTAAGTCAGACAGAGAAAGACAAATATCATATGATATCACTTATATGTGGAATATAAAAATGGGGTACAAATGAAGTTATCTGCAAAACAGAAATAGAGTTACTGATGTAAAAAGTAAACTTATGGTTACTGGGGGGTAAGTGGGGGAGGGATAAATTGGAAGATTGGGATTGACATATACACAGTACTATATATAGAATAGATAACTAATAAAGACCTACTGTATAGCACAGGGAACTCTACTCAATACTCTGTAATGGCCTATATGGGAAAAGAAGCTGAAAAAGAGTGGATATATGTATGTGTATAACGGATTCACTTCACTGTACACCTGAAACTAACACAATGTTGTAAATCAATTATACCCCAATAAAAACTTTTTTTCAAGTCTTGCCATTTGCAACAACATTGATGAACCTAGAAGTTATTATGCTATGTGAAATAAGTCAGACAGAGATAAACAAATACTATATGATTTTACTTATATGTGGAATCTAAAAAACAAATGAACAGACAAAACAAAACAGAAATTGACTCATAAATACAGAGAACATATTGGTGGTTGGCAGAGGGGAGATAGGTGAGGGGGACAGACAAAATTAATAAATAGTATTAAGAAGTACAAACTTCCAACTATAAAGTAAATAAGTCATGGGGATATAATGTACACATAGGCAATATAGTCAATAATAATGTAACAACTTTGTATGGTGACGGACTGTAACTGGTCTTAATGCAGGGATCATTTCATAATGTATAAAAATATAGAATCACTATACTGTACAACTGAAACTTAATAATGTATACTAATTATAATTTAATTTTTGAAAAGCTATACATCTTGGGTTCCACATCTGGATTATTGTCAAACACACCTACATGCTTGGAGACCAAAGTTAGATACTAGAGTGGGCATCTCAATACAGGGCCTTCAGTGTAGATTTCCATCAAATGTAAAAATAATCTTTACATTTTGACCGTAAAACTCCTTGGTTATGTAACGATCTTTACTTCCTGAAAGTTGCAGTGGAGATGGCAGAATGTTCCCACACTACATAATAGCAACAGCTTTTTTCTGTGTGTGCGGTACGTGGGCCTATTACTGTTGTGGCCTCTCCCGTTGTGGAGCACAGGCTCCGGACGCGCAGGTTCAGCGGCCATGGCTCACGGACCCAGCCGCTCCACGGCATGAGGGATCTTCCCGGACTGGGGCACAAACCCGTGTCCCCTGCATCGGCAGGTGGACTCTCAACCACTGCACCACCAGGGAAGCCCTTGCAACAGCTTTTGCCTGAGCACTTACTATATATCAGTCACTATGCTAAGAGCTTTCAATGAACTATATGATTTAGTCCTGCAGGCAGGTACGTTAGTACCACCATTTCACAGAAGAGGAGACTGAGGCTCAGAAAAGTGACAGAATTTGTCCCAAGCCACACAGCTAGGAAGCAGAGGACCTGGAATAGGGACCAGGCAGTCTGACTCCAGAGCCTGTGTTCTTAACCACTGTGCTGGTGCCTTTGTGCTTCTGGTTCTAAGGGAGAGAGAATTCGGCCCAAAGTGAACTGAGAATTGTTAGAATTACCAGAAATGGGTATAGTTGATAGAGATTGAGACTATTCATTCCAAATCATGAAGGTAAAGGGACGCAGGAAAAATCTTCTTTGGCAAGGGTGGTTGAGATTTCTCTGGCTTTAGGATGATGACTTCGCTTAAATCTGGGAGATGGCTCATTTCATCCCAGGCTTAGGAAGGAGGAAAACCAGATGCAGGGAGAAAAGGAAGGGTGGGGCCCTAGGAAGAATGGTTACAATCTGCCAGGGGAATTAGCCAAAGAGCTTGTCAGTTGTGTCAGTATCCTTAAACAACAATCCATCTATCCCCTCCATAACCCCCAGCTTTTCCCACACTCCTGCCTCAAGAAGCTGAGATTAAGCAATTTAGATGCTTCCCTATTTCTGCCACTAGAAAAGCCTGTTGGTGGGTGGTCTTAGGGGACAGAGGCATTGGATGAAGCTAGAGGGACAGCAGTTACTTCCCTGCTCTGTGTATTCTCCCCTCTCCCTCTGCCTCAGAGTAGGGAGCATGGTTACCACCTAGTAACCTAGGGATGTCACTAGCACATAGTCTACTTATTTTCCACAGGCCACAGCAAGTAGGGCTCACTCAACTTTAAAATACATTTTGCATACACAGCTAAGTGTTCAAAACTGTATCTACACCCGGAACCTATCAACTTCTGCAAATGCTCTATTGAAAATCTTTCCAGCTTCCAAAGGTCAGCTTTATATCTTTGAGATGCTAATAGCTTCCATTTAATAAAATCAATAGTCAGTAATGTGGGAGGATTACTTAAGGAAGAGGTCTGTTCAAAAGTGATTGTTTTGACAGGGCGAGAGAGAGTCATGGACATATACACACTAACAAACGTAGTAAGGTAGATAGCTGGGGGGAAGCAGCCGCAAGGCACAGGGATATTAGCTCGGTGCTTTGTGACAGCCTGGAAGGGTGGGATGGGGAGAGTGGGAGGGAGGGAGACGCAAGAGGGAAGACTTTTGGGAACATATGTATATGTATAGCTGATTCACTTTGTTGTAAAGCAGAAACTAACACACCATTGTAAAGCAATTATACCCCAATAAAGATGTTTAAAAAAAAAAAAGTGATCCTTTTTTGGCATTGAAACAAACACATTATATACATCATGCTACCTACTTATGACAATAAAAGCCTCATCCTCTAATAATCCATTAGCTTTTCCCAGCTTCTCACAAAGCAAGCTAAGTCGTGCTATGAAAAGGGCACCATGGGTAGGCCTTTAAGAGATAAGAATCATTTCTTTTCTTCTCAGAAGTTTAAGAAAAGTCACATAAAAATGTTGGCTTTTGGATGGTTTGAATGAAGTGACTCTTTGGAACAGTTCAAGTGGGAAGGAGCAGAGGATATTAGCAGGGGAGGGCATGAGGGGAAGTCAAGGCAAGATAAAAATCATATTTAGCTTCAAGCCATACTCCAAATAAAAATGAGAGGGCAGGAAGGCAACTGCAGCCCAGTAGATGCAGATTCCTCACACAGAACTTGGTGGAGGAACCCATTCTGGCTAGATCATTCATAACAATCTTCCCAGAAGACAAAACCTTTATTTACCATATTGCAACAACCCCAGAAGCCCACTACTTGGGTTAAGTTGCTGCCTTAATCTAAAAGGACAACTGGCAGATTGATTCATTCATTAAATCTGTTAAGTGCTTACTGTGTACCAGATACTGGAGATACAGCAGCAACAGAAAAACATCTCTGCCTTTTATGGAGCTGACATTCGAGGGTAGATGTTTCTTAGCCTGGAAAAATGTGTCAGGTAAGACCCAATTATTGTGCCCCCTACCAGGACCAGGGTCTCATCAAAGATCCCCTGAGTGGGAGGCTATGGCTTTCTGGTCTAACCTCTAAGTCCTCTGCTCTTGAAAGCATCCCTGTTCTGTGTAGATAAAGGCCCTTTTCTGCTTGCACATCAAAGTCCATTGATGAAGGTCAGACCATGAGCTCATCTTCTCTGGGTGTGATGAGTACCCAGAGTATCATATCAATTCACTGCTCAACAACTTGTGCAGGGTGTTCACAAGTGTGACATCAATACACTATTCATCGACACTGCAATGAGCACACATGGGCTCCTGGGTGACAACTAAGAAGATAGTAAGTAAATAAGAAGATAGACAATGCCCTGAACCTGGCAAATTGGAAGGCTTTCTTGGAAGTCCTTTCAGAGTACTTGAAGCCTGTTTCTTTCAGCCTTCATTGAACTCTAAGCAAGCCTGTGTGAATGTAATTCAATTTAACAAATATCTATTTTGAACCTATTCTGTGCCTAACCACTATGAGTGACATGGGGTAAGAAAGATAACTGACTCTTACCTCTTCCCTCAGTTCTAGAGAGTGTTTTCCAAATCAGAAAAGATCTCTGATCCTCATCGCTTCCTTTTCCATTTCCACTGATTTGGCCCTCACTTCCTGGGTGATTTCCCTGGGTGATCACCTAGCTCTAATCCCTCCCCACACACCACTATCAGGCCAGATTCCTTGACCAACACTTTGATTGGCTACTCTCACACGCCCAAATTCTCAATAGCTCCCAATTACCAAGTCCAAATCTCTCACCCTGGAATTCAAACATTACAATAATCTGGCTTCAGTCTACATTTCCGTCCTTACCTTCTACTATGCCCCTTCAGAAATACTGGGCTCTTCTCAAACTGTTCTTTCTGTCCAGAAATATTCCCAACTATGATTTTAATCCCATACTTGAACATGGAAATAATATAGTCCAGAGGCTTTCAACTGCTTCAGCAGCTATAGACCAACATCTCAACTTCTTAATAAAGAAACTGGAGCCCATAGAGAAGAAATGACTACCAGGGAGTTAGCAAGATACCTAGATTGCCATTTTTATATGTTTTTTTATTTTTTATGTATCTTCCATTTTTTCTGTTTTTTTAAGTTATACAGTTGGTAGAGGAATACATTTGTTTTGTAAAAAGTTAAAATAGAAAAAGGGGCGAAGACTCCAATTATTAAAATCAGGAATAAAAGAGGAAATATTAATACCAATCTAGCAGAAATAAAAAATATTCAAGGAAATACTATGAACATACCAACAAATTAGATAACCTGATAAAATGGACAAATTCCTAGAAAGACACAAACGACACAATCTACAGAAACTGACTCAAGAAGAAATAGAAAATCTGAATAGACCTACGACAAGTGAAGAGGTTGCATCAGTAATCAAAAACTTCCCACATGGGAAAAACTCAGGACCAGATGGCATCACTAGTGAATTTTACCAGACATTTATAGAAGAATTAACATCAAACTTTCACAAGCCCTTCCATAAAATAGAAATGTAGAAATTTTCAAGAAAATACTTTGCAAATCAAATCCATTAGCACTTGAAAAAATCCTTCACCTTACCAGATGGGATTGATCCCAGAAATGCAAGGTTGGTTTAACATAAAAATCAGTCACTATACTATAACATATTAATGAAATAAATGTTAAAGAAAAACACATGATCATCTCAATAGACATAGCAAAAGCATTTGGCAAAATCCAACACACTTTCATGGTAAAAAAACACAGAAAACACTCAACAAATTAGGAATAGAAAAGAACTTCCTCAAACTGATGATGGAAATGTATAAAGAAACATAGTTAATATACTTAATGGTGAAAGACTGAATGCTTTCATCTTACAATCAAGAACGAACATCACTTCTATGTAACATTTGTACTGAAGATTCTGACTAGAGTAATTGGGAAAAAAGAAACAAAAAGGCATTCAGATTAGAAAGCAAAAGTAAAAGTATTCACACATGACATGTTGGTATATAAAACTTCTTAAGGAATCCACACACAAAACAACCCTTTTTATAACTAATAAATGAGTTCAGCAGTGTTACAGGATACAAGATCAATATACAAAAGTCAATTGTATTTCTATACACTGGTAATAAACCATCTGAAAATGAAATTAAGAAAACAATCACATTTAAGTAGCATCAGAAAGAACAAAATACTTAGGAATCCATTTAACAAAAGAACAGCAGGACTTGTACACTGAAAACTGCAAAACATTGTTGAAAGAAAATAAAGGAGACCTAACTAAAAAGAAAGATACTTTATATTCATGGATTGAGAGATTTCACATTGTTAAGGTGGTAAT
Source organism: Neophocaena asiaeorientalis asiaeorientalis (assembly GCF_003031525.2). Classification (NCBI taxonomy): domain Eukaryota; kingdom Metazoa; phylum Chordata; class Mammalia; order Artiodactyla; family Phocoenidae; genus Neophocaena; species Neophocaena asiaeorientalis. Next base: position 241,702 of record NW_020174485.1, on the reverse strand, counting down.
ACTCTGCAAAATGATTTAGATTCAATACAATCCCTATCAAAAGTCTCAGCTTGCTTCTTTGCAGAAATTGACAAGCTGATTCCAAATTTCATATGGAAATTCAGGAGATCCAAAGTAACCAAAACATTTTGAAAAAGAAGAACAAAGTTGGAAGACTCATACTTCCTGGTTTCAAAATTTACCACAAACCCTTAATAACCAGAGTGTGGTACTGTCACAAGAATAGACATGAAGATTAATGGAATAGATGAAAGTTCAGAAATATACCATACATTTACACTGAATTAAGATTTTTTCAAAGTTGTCAAGACAATTCAAGGGGGAGAGTATAATCTTTTCAACAAATGGTGCTGGGAAAATGGTATATCTACATGCAAAACAATAAATTTGTACTTATACCTCACACTATATATAAAAATTAATGCAAAATGGATCAAAGAACTAAATATCAGAGGTAAAATTATAAAACACTTCAAAGGAAACTCAGAAGCAAATTTTCATGACCTTGGATTAGACTAGTTTCTTATACGTGACACTTAAAGCACAAGTAACCAAAGGGAAAAAATATAAATTAGGCTTCATCAAAATTAAAAACTTTTGTATTATAAATAAGAACATCAAGAAAGTGAAACAGGTGCTTCCCTGGTGGCACAGTGGTTAAGAACCTGCCTGTCAACACAGGGGACACAGACACAGGTTCGAGCCCTGGTCCGGGACGATCCCACATGCTGCGGAGCAACTAAGCCCATGTGCCACAACTACTGAGCCTGCACTCTAGAGCCTGTGAGCTACAACTACTGAGCCCATGTGCCACAACTACTGAAGCTCGTGTGCCCAGAGCCCATGCTCCACAACAAGAGAAGCCACTGCAATGAGAAGCCTGAGCACCACAAGGAAAAGTAGCCCCCACTCGCTGCAACTCGAGAAAGCTCGCGTGCAGCAATGAGGACCCAATGCAGCCAAAAATAAATAAATAAAATACTTTTTTTAAAAAAGAGAGAAAGTGAAACAACCCACAGAATAGGAGAAAATATTTGCATATCTTATATCTGATAAGGATCTAGTATCCAGAATATCTAGAACTCAACAATAAAAAGGCAAATAACCCACTTAAAATGGGCAAAGCATCTGAATAGACATTTCTCCAACGAAGATATATAAATGGCAATAAACACATAAAAAGATACTCAACACCATTAGCCATCAGGGAAATACAAATCAAAATCTCAATGAGATACCAATTCACACCCACTCGGATGGCTGTAATAAAAAAGAAAGGACAATAATATGTATTGATGGGAATGTGGAGAAACTGGAACCCTCATATACTGCTGGTAGGAATATAAAATGGTATAGCCACCGTGGAAAACATTTTGGCTGTTCCTCAAAAAGTTAAACACATAGTTACCACATAATCTAGCAATTCTATTTCTAGGTACATACTCAAGAGAACTGCAGACATGTGTTCACACAAAAACTTATATGCAAATGTTCATAATAGCATTATTCATAATAGCCAAAAAGTGAAAACAATCTAAATGTTCATTAA
>NW_020174485.1:233564-239942 GCF_003031525.2 Neophocaena asiaeorientalis asiaeorientalis | reverse complement strand
ACATATTTATGTGTATATATATTAAATTGTACACTTTAAAATGCTAACTTTTTGCATGTGCATTACATCTTTATAAAATAAATAAAAAGTTAAGACAGTCTAGATAAGGTGAAATTTCCCCTTTGACTACTCTCCATCCTAGTTATTTTCCACCTTTCCTGAGGAAACCATGGTTATGGTTTTTGTGTGTAATCCTTGCTGATCTTTTTTAAGGCCTTTATATAAATATATACATTGCTACAGTGGATTCATCACTGTTTCATATGTTAAACTGATGTTAACTCATCCCTTGGTACACATTCTTCAGCATCTTTAGTAGCCCTTCCCTCAAAATTGATTAGAAGTTCTTAAAGAAGAAGTGCTATCACATCCATTCCATAGTTCTCTCAGTTCCTGTCATGATGTCTTAGCACCTGTGAATAGTTCTATAAAGGCTCGAGCAGTGTCATAGGAAGCCAGCCTACCCCTGGATCTAGCAGTATGATATTTCTGAGAAGAAAATGGGTAAGCGATATTGTCTAACTGTCACTTCAATATTTCCAAAGTCCAAATCTAGCCAGCTAGAGAGGAATGAAAAGTGAGCCATCCTCTGAGAAAGTGAAGGGTTACTGCCAGTCACATTAAATAATAGAATCTCAGAGCAGTTGAATCAGAGGAGTTACAAAGGAAGTGGAAGGTTGGCCAGTCCATACCACCACCTGACCCCTAATCAATACATAAACTCCCTTGACAACATCTGCTGCCGGCAATTTCCCAGCCCATCTGCTTAAACACAACCAGTGATGAGGAGATCACTATCTCCCAAGGCAGCCCTTTCCTTTTCCAGATAACTCTAATCATGAGCAGAACCCTCTAATCTGCCCCTATTTTATGAAGGCATCAGTCAAATAACCCAGCAAACACTGCAAAAAAGGCAAAACATAGACAAGGGAATTAGATTGGAGGAAATAAAGTCTCCTACAATAGTAAAGTCCTCCTATAATAACAAAACGTCCTTCTCTACCACTATAGTTAAGCAATAGCAATGTGTGGTTGCAAAGGTGGATGTAGAGATCTAAAAGAAACCTGGTTTGCTGCAGGCACAGCTCCCACTTTTTGCACACACATTCCCATTTCTGTTCTTAATTCTCAGACCCAGCTTCCAGGAAAATCAAATATGCTTAGAGATTCCTGAACATGCATGCCAAGAAGCATTTAGCACTCCTACCTGGCACAAAGCCAGTCAGCATGGCGTGTACTGTCAAGCACAGAAACCACTCCTTTGCCTCTCAGGGGAAAAAGATTTAATAACTGTCACTAATTACATGAAAGATCATTATAAGAAGGCTGCTAACACATTGTTTTCCTTTTCCAGCATAGACACATTGAGCAATAATGAGCTTAAACCAAAGCAATGAAGATTTTGGCTACACATCAGACAAAAAGAAGGAAGGAGGAGGAGGGGGAGAGAAGGAGAAAGGAAAGGAAAAGATATGAGACAAGACCTGTGTAGATATTCTGTATCAGCATTCAAGGCCAACTATCAGCATGTTAGAATGGGCCTGGCCCTCTGAGTTCCATTCCTCCCCAACACAGAACCATCATATCAGTCAGGCCACTCTTTCCAGTCATTCCAACACATCCTACTTATTCTCACCTCTACCTCTGTATCCTTCTAATGGCTGCCCTCTACCATCTGTACAAGAAGCCTTCCCCTACTCTTTTCTATCATTCCTCTCTTGTCCCTGGCTTCCCTGAAAGAACAGTGCCTTCCCACAAACTCTCTTATTTAGGCTTCAAAACAGCCCTGTAAGGCAGACAAAGCAGCCTTTATTATTCCCACACTGTACTTCAGAAATCCAAGGCCATACTGTATAACACAGGGAACTCTACTCAGTACTCTGTAATAACCTATATGGGAATAGATTCTGAAAAAGGAATGGATATATATATCCATATATATATATATATATATATATTACACCTGAAACTAATACAACACTGTAAATCTACTATACTCCAATAAAAATTAAAAGGAAAAAAAAGAAATGCAAGGCCAGAGAAGGTGACGCCTCACAGTGAACAGGTGGCAGTCAGGACTGAAGCAAGGTCTCAAGACTCTTAGGCCAAAGTTAGGAGAGACAATCTATGACAGTACTGAAGGGTACAGATGTGGGAATCTGGGTTGAAGTTCTGGCTCTACAACTGCCTTGATGAGTAATTGTAGAATAAGTTACTTAAACCTCTCTGATTCTCTGTTTCCTCATCTATAAAATACAGAGAATAATATCAATCTACCTCATGGGGGCTGTTGTGAAGATTAAATAAGGTAATGCATGTAAAACCCTTAGAACAGCTCCTGGCAAGGTGTCAAATATTAGATGTTATTATTATTATCCTCTAAGTTGGTACCATTTTCTCCTAGAAACACGAGGCAACACGGCATCTGAGAAAAATTTTTCTCTCTAGTGAGGAAAGGGATATCAGAGGTGCTTTTGTAATTGCCCTCATAAATTCCACAAGTCTCTCACATTCCAAATGCCAGTTCCTTGACAGCCAGACACTAAACAGTCCTCACCAAAGGGAGATTAAATCTGGGTTGAAAATGTTGATGTCCCTTGCTTCCTAAGGTGAGAGCTCAAGCCAGAATGGGGGTGGGGTAGGGTGGAGGGAAGCCCTTTAAAGATGACATAGTTTCCCTTCCAGTCAAGAAAACCAGATGACTTTGGCAAAGTTGGTAGATGCCAAATCAATATATAAAAGTTAACTGCATTTCTGTAAATTAGCAAATATCATATAGGAAAAAAAGATGATTTTACAAAAATATCATTTATAATCTTAAACAACATATAATTCCTAAAAGTAAATCTAAGAAAATATACATAGGTCCTTTATGATGAAGACTATTAAGGTTTTTTGAAAGATATTACAGCTGAAATAGAGAGTAAAACCATGTTTTTAGGTAGTCTCAATATTGTAAAACTGTCAATTCCCCTTATCTTGACCTAGTGACTAAATTTATCCATACAAAAATCTCAATAGGGATTTTGGAACACTAAGAAGTTCATTATAAAATGTATAAATAAATAAAGGAAAAAGAATAGCTAATACACACCTGAAAAAATCAAGGTGAGATTAATTACAAACATATAATAAAACTATAGTAATATAGATAAGCTAACTAGAAAGTACCAAAAACTCAAATATATATGAGAACATGACTCATGAAAGATCTGGTTTTTTGAATTATTGATAAAATAAAGATATGTCCAACAAAAGGAATAAAATAAAATCAGATCTTTTCTTCACACCATATATAATAATTTCCCAAGGGATTAAATATTTATAATTAAAAACAAAACTATAAAAACTTTCAGAAAACAATTTAGAGGAGTGGCTTTATAGACCTGGAGTAGAAAAAATTTCTTAAATAAGAAAAAAACATAAACAAGAAAGAAATTAATTAATTTGACCACTTTTAGTAAGAACTTCTCTCCAAAAGGTTATCATAAATAAAGTGAAAAGACAAGCTATAAACTGGGAGACGTTTACACAAATGATTATTCTCCAAAATGTGCAAAAAAGGCCTTTAAAAATAATTAAAGAAAGACCAACAACCCAAAAGAAAAAAGTAGAAAAATCTTAACACACATGTCACTAATGAGGAATTATGAATGGCTCACAAACATATGAAGATATGCTCCATCTGTTTAGAAATAGGAAAAATGAGATATGAGATGATATTTTACAGCCATCAGATTTGCATTCATTAAAAATTTGACAATAAGAATGTGAAAGATGTGGGGGAGGAAAAGAAAACTAGATGTCTCTGACAGAAATCTTATTTAATATTTATTTACTTTTGAAAACTTTCCAAATCTGGGGAAAGATATGGACATCCAGGCACAGGAAAGCTCAAAGGTCCCCAAACAGGTTGAACCAAAGGAAGACTTCACTGAGACACATTATAATAAAAATGTCAAAAATCAAAGACAAAGAAATAATCTTGAAAGTGCAAAAGAAGCCCATCACATACAAAAAAAGTGAAAAACAATAAGTTTAAGGATAAGTGGATTTCTCAGCAGAAACTTTGCAGATGAGGAAAGTAAGATGATGTTCTCAAAACACTGAAAGAAAAATATTGCCAACCAAGAATGCTTTACCTGGCAAAGCTATCAAAAACATTTGAAGGAGAGATAAAGACATTCCCAGACAAACAAAAGTGGAAGGAGTTCATCACCACAACACCTGTCTTATAAGAAATGCTAAAGGGAGTTATTCAAGGCAAAAAGAGAGAATGCTGACTAGTAACATGAAATCATGTGAAAGTATAAAACTCACAGGTAAAGGTAAATATATAGTTAAACTAAGTATTCAAATATTGTAATACAGTGCTGTGTAAATCATTTAACTTTAGTATAAAGGCTAAACAACAAAATAATTATAAGTAACTATAGCTACAATATTTTGTTAATGGATTCACAGTATAAGAAGATGTAAAGCATGATATCAAAAACATAAAAGGTATATGTTAAGCTATTGTATGTGGACAAATTTAAGTTGATATCAGCTTAAAATAGACTGTTATAACAATAAGATGTTTTGTTTAAGTCTTATGATAAACACAAAGCAACACCTATAGTAGATATACAAAATATAAAGAGGAAGGAATCTAAGCATATCAGTATAGAAAATCATCAAATCATTAAGGAAGAGAGCAAGAGAGGAAGAAAGGAAAATAATCTATAAAACATGAAGAAAACAATTAACAAGTTGCCAATAGCAAGTACTATCAATAACTACTTTAAATGAAAATGGACTAAAATCTCAAATTGAAAGGCATAGAGTGGCTGCATGAATACAATACAATACCTGACTGTATGCTGCCTACAAGAGGTTCACTTCAGCTTTAAGGATATACAAAAGCCAAAAGTGAAGATATGGAAAAAGATATTCCATGCAAATGGAAACCAAAGAGAGAAGGAGTAGATATACCTATATCAAACAAATTGATATTAAGTCAAACTGTAATAAGAGATAAAGAAGGTCATCATATAATCATAAAGGGGTTAATTCATGAAGAGGAATAACACTGGTAAATATATATGCACCCACATCAGAGCACCTAAATATATGAAGCAAACATTAACAAATCTGAAGGAAGCAATAGCAATACAATAATAGTTAGGGACTTTAATATCCAAGTTTCAACAATTTATAGATCATCTGGGCACAAAACCAATAAGAAAATATTGGACCTGAATGACGCTTTGGACCAAATGTATCTAACAGACATATACAGAACACTCTATCCAACAGCAGCAGAAAACACATACTTCTCAAGTGCTCATGGAACATTCTCCAGGATAGACCATATGTTAGGCCACAAAAGAAGTCTTAACCAATTTAAGTAGACTGAAGTCATATAAACTATCTTTTCCAACCATAATGGTAAGAAACTAGAAATCAGTAGCAGGGAAACCTGGAAAATTCACAAGTATGTGGAGAGTGAACATCATGCTACTGAATAATCAATGGAGCAAAGAAGAAGTCAAAAGAGAAATAATTTTTAAAAAACTTGAAACAAACAAAAATTGGCATACAACACACTAAAACATATGGGATGCAGCAAAAGCAGTTCCAAGAAAGAAGTTTGTAGAAATAAATGTCTACATTAAGAAAAAAGAAAGATCTCAAATTAATAATCTTACTTACACCACAAGGAACTAGGAAAAGAAGAACAATCTCAGCCCAAAGTTAGTAGAAGGAAGAAAATAACAAAGATCAGAGTAGAAATAAGTGAAATAGAAACTAGAAAGAAAAAAGAAAAGATCAACTAAACTAAGAATTGGTTTCCTAAAAGATAAATAAAATTGACAAACCTTTAGCTCTAGCTAAAGAAAAAAAGAGAAAACTCATATAAATAAAATCAGATATGAAACAGAGGACATTACAAAAGATACCACAGAAACACAAAGGATCACTGAATACACTGTGGACAATTATAAAACAACAAACTGGACAACCTAGAGAAAATGGATAAATTCCTAGAAACATAAAATCTACCAAGACTGAATCATGGAGAAATAGAATATTTCTCAAAGAACAAAGAAAAGAAAAGAACAAAGAAAACTCAAGGACGAGATAGCTTCTCTGGTGAATTCTACCAAACATTTAAAGAATAAATACCAACACTTCTGAAAATCTTCCCAAAAAACTGAAGAAGAGGGAACACTTCCAAACACATTTTACAAAGCCAGCATTACTCTGCTACCAAAATCAGACAAGGACACTATAACAAATGAAACTTGCAGGCCAATATCCACAATGAACACAGATGGAAAAATCCTCAACAAAATACTAAAAAAAAAAAAAAAAAAAATAAACTCAACTGTATAT
>NW_020174485.1:233010-233390 GCF_003031525.2 Neophocaena asiaeorientalis asiaeorientalis | reverse complement strand
GGAAAAACCCTCAAAAAAAACCAAAAAAAAAAAAAAAAAAAATGAACTCCACGGTACATTAAAAGGATTATACACCACGAAAAAGTCATATTTACCCCTGAGATGCAGGGGTGATTCAATATACCCAAATCAATACATGTGATTTACTACATTAACAAAATGAAGGATAAAAAATGAATCATTTCAATAGATGCAGAAACAAGCATTTGACAAATAAAAGTTATACATGGCAGGGGGGACCTTGAAGATGGTGGAAGAGAAAGACGCAGAGATCGCCTTCCTCCCCACAGAAACACCAGAAATACATCTACACGTGGAACAACTTCTACAGAACACCTACTGAAGGCAGGCAGAAGACCTCAGACCTCCCAAAAGGCAAG
>NW_020174485.1:144142-232792 GCF_003031525.2 Neophocaena asiaeorientalis asiaeorientalis | reverse complement strand
GGCACAGGGATATTAGCTCGGTGCTTTGTGACAGCCTGGAGGGGTGGGATAGGGAGAGGGGGAGGGAGGGAGACGCAAGAGGGAAGACATATGGGAACATATGTATATGTATAACTGATTCACTTTGTTATAAAGCAGAAACTAACACACCATTGTAAAGCAATTATACCCCAATAAAGATGTTTAAAAAAAAAAAGTTATACATGGCAAATCCATAGCTAACCTAATACTCAGTGGTGAAAAACTGAAAGCTTTTATTCTGTGATCAGAGAGAACATAAAGGTGTCCACTCTAACCATTTTTATTCAGTATAGTACTGGAAGCTCTAGCCAGGGCAATTAGGCAAGAAAATGAAATTAAAGGCATCCAAATTGGAAAGGAAGAAGTAAACCTAGAGATGTGGGATAGGGAGGGTGGGAGGGAGGGAAATGCAAGAGGGAAGAGATATGGGGACATATGTATACGTATAACTGATTCACTTTGTTATAAAGCAGAAACTGACACACCAGTGTAAAGCAATTGTACTCTAATAAAAATGTTAAAAAAAAAGAAGTAAACCAGTGTCTGTTTGCAGATGACATGATCTTATATATAGAAAACCCTAAAGACACTATCAAAAATACTGTTAAATCTAATAAAGGAATTCAGTAAAGATGGAGGATACAAAATCAACAAACAATAATTATGTGTATTTCTATACACTAACAGTAACCTAGCTAAAAAAGACATTAAGAAAACAATTCCATTTACAATAGCATCAGTAAGAATAAAATACTCAGGAAAAAATGTAACTGAAGTTAAAGATCTGTACACTGAAAACTATAAAACATGGATGAAAGAAATCAAAGAAGACACAAATAAATGGTAAGATACCTCATGCTCCCTCATGGGTTACAGGGATTAATATTGTTAAAATGTCCAGTTTACCCAAAGCAATCTACAGATTCAATGAAATTTCTATAAAAATTCTAATGACGTTTTTTTACAGAAGAAGAAAAACAATCCTAAAATTTGCATATGACCACAAAAGACCCCACATAGCTAAAGTAATCTTGAGTAGGAAAAAAAATGCTGGAGGCATCACACTCCCTGACTTTGAACTATAATACAAAGCTATATTAATCAAAACAGTATAGTGTTGGCAAAAAAGAACAGACACATGGATTAATGGAACAGGAAGGTTCAGAGATCAACCATGCATATATTGTCAACTAATTTTCAACAAAGGTACCGAGAATATACAACAGGGAAAGGATAGTCTCTTAAATAAAAGGTGCTGGGAAAACTGAATATGCAATGTGAAAGAAAGAAACTGGACTCTTATCTAACATTGTATACAAAAATCATCTCAAAATAGATTAAATAATTAAACATAAGACCTAAACCATGTAACTCCTAGGTGAAAACATAGGGGAACATCTCCTTGACACTGGTCTTGGCAATGATATTTTGGAATATTTTTTCTAATTATTTTATTTTATTATTTTTTAAACATCTTTATTGGAGTATAATTGCTTTACAATGGTGTGTTAGTTTCTGCTTTATAACAAAGTGAATCAGCTATACATATACATATATCCCCAATATCTCCTCCCTCTCACTTCTCCCTCCCACCCTCCCTATCCCACCCCTCCAGGTGGTCACAAAGCAACTGTGTTTTTAGTGTCAGGTGCTTTGAGCTGATCTCCCTGTGCTATGTGGCTGCTTCCCACTAGCTCTCTATTTTACAGTTGGTAGTGTATATATGTCCATGCCACTCTCTCACTTCATCCCAGCTTGGAATTGACACTAAAAACACAGGTAACAAAAGCAAAAATAAACAAGTGGGACTACATCAAACTAAAAACTTTCTATACAACAAAGGAAACAATCAATAAAATAAAAGGTAACCTATGTAATGGGAGAAAATATATCTCATAATGGGTTAATATCCAACATATATAAGTAACTCAATACAACTCAAAGGCAAAACCACAAATAGCCTGATTTTAAAGTGGGCATAGAACGTGAATAGATATTTTTCCAAAGAAAACATACAAATGGTCAACAGGTATAAGAAAAGATGCTCAACATCACTAATCATCAGGTCAGGGAAGTGAAAATCAATACCACGACAAGATATCACCTCACACATGTTAGGGAAGCTATTACCAAAAAGTCAAAAGATAACAAGTGTTGGTAAGGATGTGGAGAAAAGGGAGCCCTTTTGGTGGGAATGTAAATTGGCACAGTCATTATGGAAAACAGATTCACAGTAACTCAGAAAACTAAGAATATAACTTCTGGGTATATTTCCAAGGGATACAAAATCCCTATCTCAAAGAGAAATCTGCAGTTCCATGTTCAATACAGCTTTAGTCAAAGTAACCAAGATATGGAAACAATATAAATGTCAGTCGGTAGATGAATGGATAAAGAAAATGTGATATATATATACTCTCACAGATTTGCTGAGAGTAGATCCCAAGTGTTCTTACCAGAAAAAAAAAAGAGTTCACTGTATGTAACAGTCACTTCACAATGTCTACATATATCAGTACATCATGTTGTACACATTAAATATATACATTTTTTATTTGTCAAAAATAATTTTTAAAAAAATGTTTAAAATTTTTCAAGTCAAATTAAGTACTCTTAAATGTTTTAAATAATTTAAATAGTATAATATTCAATATGTATATATTCAAATCTGTATTTAATAGTATAACTGTTACCAGAAAAACCTAGATGCCTCTGACACCAACTATACTTCCACTCTACCCCTAAGTCTTCTCCTTGTGTTTATTTTCATGGGCTCATCACCTGCTTAGACCTTGATAGAATTTAGGTTTGTATTAGTCAAATAGCCACAAAAGGAATACTTGGATCAGTTAAACCAAACCACCCAGAATTTACTTCTAAACTATTGTGTGCAGGGCCCTGTGCCCTGGGGATGGGGAGGGAGGCAGATGAATAACCAACAAGTAATGTGTAGATGTATAGATATTAACTGACTCTGCCAGAACCTTTAGAAGTTCACTTTTCTCTGAAATCTACTCATCTCCCAGAAAGGTCACAATATTTGATAGACATTCAGAAAAGCTATTTCAGGGTGGTGACCTGGCAAAATACTAGCTTTGGAGTCAGACGTGTTATGTTGTCTAGGCTATACCACTTGCTACTCTACTGGTAGGGTCTCACTCACTATCTGATCCTGTAAAACTGTACCAGTGCCCCAAATCTGGCCTGCTCCTTGTTTAGGGTTCTCCTGCAATATCTGCCTTGTATTTCTAACCTCTTCTAGTTCTTATCCAGGCTGAAGTATTCTCCTGTGGCTACTCATATGCCTCTTCCTTCCTACTACTGAACTACTGAACCACATCCCTTCCGTAACAATCCTCTGCCTTTTACCGGCTGACCTGTATACAAATGTTATAGAGTCCAGAGGCTGTGGCAAGGGAGAAATGGGGAATGACTGCTAATGGGTATGGGTTTCTTTTGGGGGTGATGAAAAATTTCTGGAACTAGATAGTGGTGATGGTTTTACAGCATCCTAAATGTACTGAGCTGTACACTTTAAAATGGTATTTTATGTACACTTTAAAATGGTTATGTGTATTTTATGTCAATATATAGAAGTATAGAGTATTGATTAAAGGGCTCTTGGAGTTTATCTAGTCTAACCTCTCCATCTTCTAAGGGAGAAAACTGCGACCTGGGAAAGAGAAAGGACTTGACTAAGGTCACAGAACTTAAGCAAGTCATTTTGCTCCTGTATAAGTTTTCATATCTACTATCACACTCTTGTAGGATGGGCTCCAGGTCTAAAGTACTTCTGTACCTCCTCAGTACCTACTTGATGATCATCTGTTGGAGGAATTAATTTATAACTAAGCACTTCATTCTACAGATGAGAAAACCATTATTAGTTCATTGCACACTGCCTGCCTCTGGATTCCCAGTCACCTTATTGAAGCACAGCCAACAACTCTATGCTGGACCCACTAATACCAACCACTTGCCATGGCAACAAGGCTACCCTCTGTCTGCAGCCTACTGACACTGCACTCTCCCTACTGGGCTGTACTTTCCCCCAGTGTGTACAGTTGGAAGGGTCCTCACTCATCTCACACCCTCAGCCAATCCCAACACACATGGGAAGGTGAACTTCTAGGACCTGGCCTCAGTTTAAGTTTACCTGACTGTACTGCAACTTCAGGGATACTGCTGGTCCTGTCTCATATGTAACACCATTACTAACTGTGCTCATAACAGTAAGCTATGCTTACCTAATATGTAACTGAATATGGGCATGGTTCTACTTCACACATGGGCCTCAGGCCCAAGCTCCACTACCTTAATAAGCTTATCAAAACAACTAAAGAGCTGGACTAATGGGCAGAATTTACAGGTCTAATATTATGGTTCTTTTCTGTAATATATCGTACAAAAGATGAATAGCAAAGTGTTCCACTATTTATTCTCTAATAAATAAGGACTAACTGCTGATGTACAGCCCCAGTAACATTATTATGCCTATTGGTAGAAGCCAGAGCAGCCAAGAATGTATAGTTACATATTTGGAAGGCTCATTAGTTAGCTTTGAGAGTCTGGCAATATCAGCATGTCCAGGTTTCCATGTAGCCCATGTCCTCACACAAGTGGCTGAATGGGGTGGAACAGAGCCTTGAGTGCCCAAATGGTCTCTGTGTAGCTAGATACACTTAGAAGTAACAGGAAGCTGATGCAGGGGACAGGACAAAAGCCCAGAGGCCTGGAGAACAATAGAGGCTTAGCAGACCTCATCTCATGCTTCAGAACTCTGAAAGGCCGCAGATAGAGTAGAGGGTCAGTGTATTCCCAGGGGATGGGGGGGTATAACAAGGCCACTACTTCTACTATTAATTCTGAAAGTTTGCTACTAATATCATGAATAGTATTATTGAGTACTTCCTAATGTGTCAGAACCTATTATCAGTACTTTTCTTGCATAATTCTGTTTAGTTCTCACAACAACTTAATGAGGTAGGTACTATTATATCATCAAATTACAGATGAGGTCACTGAAACACAGAAAGTACATGTGACTTGCCCATAACTACATTATTGTTAATAAATGGGAAGGCTATGATTTTAATCCAGAAAGATTATCTGCAGAGCTAGTGCTCTTAGCCACTTATACCTTCTCATGAGTAGGAGTTCTAGCAAGACAGATTTCAGTTCAATCTAAGGACAAACTCTCTCAGAACTGTCCTGAACTACAACAAGTGGTCTGAAGATGTAGGAAGCCACCTAACAGTGGAGGTATAAAAGCAGAGACTGAATGACCACTTGGGAAGCAGGGATATTTTAGGCGCATTCAAACATCAGCAAGGAGGCTGAACTAGATAACTTTTAAAATCTCCCCAAGACCTAAAATTTCCTGGCTATGTGAGTCAACAACAACTGCTCACAGGCCATTTTAAGAAGAATCAACAAATCCAGGCCTTTTGGCTGGATCCAATCCAACAAAGTCCAATCAAACACAAACTTAAGCCAGAATGACCTTCCTTATGCAGGGCCCAGGGCCCATGGACCAAGGGTCACAGAGAATGACTCTTAGAGCCTTAATAAGAACAATACACTGATAACATACTGATGCTGAAGGCTTTTCATTGATGATCCATGTTAGCAAATAAAAGGCTCATAAGACATATTATTAGTACAAGTGAGATTCAGGGAGAATATTTATGCTGTTTAAAAGAAAATCCTTGAAACTAACACACCATTGTAAAGCAATTATACCCCAATAAAGGTGTTTAAAAAAAAAAAAAAAAGAAAATAATGTTTACAAGCATCTTCAAACAGAGCAAAAACTCCTAGTAGGCAATGTGGTGTCACAGAAACAACATTGAGCTAACAACCTGAAGGGCTAATTTACAGATCTGGTTCTGCTCTGCAACTTTAACTTGCTACAGAACCTTAGATAGGTCATGTCCCATCTTGGAGCCTCAGTTCCCTTATCTCCTGTCTGCAATGGGGATGAGAAGGGCTAATGATGAGAGGCTTTTGTGAGACAGGATATGTCAAGTGATTTCATAAAGGTTTAAAGAAAGTCCTTAACTAATGAAAGGAATTATCATAAAAAACAGGTTTCTTCATTATGACATCTGTTTAGCTAGTAAAAGTAATGAGAGGATGTGATTCCAGGCTGGGGAAGTATTCTTTTTAATTGAGCTTTGCTAGAACTGTGGAGAGTCTGGTAGTAAGGAGGGGCTCAAAAAACACTCGGTTGTAATAGCAGTAATGCTGAGAGTGATGAAAATACTTCCAGACTTTCTTTCCCTCTTTCCCTTTCCATCCCTTCCCTCTCCTTCCCTCCTCTTCCCTCCCCCGTGGGCTCACTCTACTCCTTCATCCCCCACCCTCTGTCCATGTCATGATTCAGTTCCTATCTTGTATTTAGCAAGGCCAAGAAAGCTGATGAAGGTATTTTACTGTTCAGGGGCAATTTCATCTTCTAGGTCTTCTGCTGCTGGGCGGGGGGCAGTGGGTGGGTGGTGGGATGGGTGGTTGTGAAGTGGTGATGGTGGAAGGAAAGGAGAGGTAGGAAAGTTAGTTACCCCAAATGTCTTCTTCAACTATTATTAACAAAGAACTCCAGGCCCCCACCACCTCAAATGGATTTCTCCTTGTATAATTGCGTCTTCTACCAGCAAAGAGGGGAAAAAAGCAAAGTGAAACAAGAAAACTCGTCATTTATGAAGTAGAAAAGGCCTTCCTTTCACCTTTAAGGAAGTCACCTGAAATTATGATAGGCTTTGGTTTTGCCTTCTCCAGCACCATCCCTACAGAAGGATCAAGGGGAAAGCACCTTAGATGTGCCACTTTAGATGTTCTGTTATATAAAAAATCCTACCTTCAGCTTTCCTCTCAATGCCTTAATACCTCATCCAAAGACAGCCATGTCAGTCCAATGTCTTATGTGAGGAAACAGAAATTAATCTAAGTGAATATGCCTGTCAGCTCTAGTTGTTTCTGTTCCAAAGCTGGAGGGTTGTATTTGTGGATGGGGTAGGGGAATGAGGCAGGGAATAGTCTCCAATCTGCCCCAATCAAGAAAGAGAAATGGAGGCTAGAAGTAAAGCTCTTGGAAAAATAATAAAGTCCAAAGGGAAGAGAATGGTTTGGTCAGTTGTCCCTATGTTATATAACTCCATTGGATGGCATCTCATGACTATTGAGTGTTCTGAGTTCAGTCAGTCATTGCAAGAACCTAAGGGAGGCAGCCCCATCTTGAACCAGTAAGTGCTGCGCAGGGGTTAGAATTCTAGCTCTCTGAGGCTGGCAGAGATTCAGTGCTCATCCTAGTCCTGGCATATTGTGGTCCCAACCCAGCATGCACCTGAGTTTGGTACTTACTTGGACAGCAGCTCACCTGACCAGATGCACTGCTCTGGAGAACAAGTTGTTTCAATAACTGAAGATTGGTAAGACCAAGTAAGAGAAGGGAAGATAAGAGAGAAACAGGTACACTCTAAAGCCAAACTTGGTATACTTGGAGATTTCACAGCTACTCTAAGATGTTTCCAGATCCCTCTGAGGAGGTCAAGTAAGGGAAAGGCTGGCCCTTGCAGAGTCATAAAGAGGTCTGGAGACTAGCAGCCTAGATAATATTGCCAACAAACCTGGTTCTTAGCCGGGGGTACTTTGGCCCTAGGCTAGTCCGGAAACTTGCCATCAGTAAGTAGGATCTAAGAATCCTGTCATCTTGGAACTGGAACTGGAGGACAAATAAGAGCCAAAAGAGAACTGCCAGGGCCAAGCTATCATGAGCAGGTGGCCTTGACAGTACCAGGGACATTCCTTTGCTTGGTAGCTTCCTTCTTCACTGATCTGACCCTCTGCCTTACTTGTGGTCTCTCCCCTTCAAGAAAGCCAACCCAATCTTCAAGCTTCCCTCAGGGTAAAAGCAAGTCTAATCTCTCATGGGGGCATAGACTTCAGAGTTGCTAAAGTCCTTTCACATGAACTAGCTCTTTTGAGCCCCACAATGGTCATGGGGAATGCAGAAGGCACTGGATTGTGAGCCCCAAGAAGCTTAGGCTTTAGGTACTACTCTGAATGACCTGGATCTCTGAAGAAAATAGTCTGTCTTTGCTCTGGTTTTCAGCTATAACCTCTCTGCCCTGCTCTACTAGCCTTAGAATTCTCTATATGAGAGAGGGCAAATTGTGCCATATCAAACTGTATCATGCTATTCAAATATCAGGGTCCGATATTTAAGGAATATCAGGGCTCACAGCCCCGTTTTACAGGTGAGAAAAATAAAACGTTCGAAGATATGAAGAAATTATTTTAAAGATCACACTGCTCACAAGTACTTGAATATAAGATGTGAAGTCAGTTCTATCTGATTCTCAGGCCAGTGCCCCAGAATTCAAAATAGTTCCTAAGGGGCATGAAGTCACTGTAGAGGACCAGCTAGCTCCAAGCAAATGGAGGTGCTAAGTACATATGTTTGCAGCTCTCCCTTTCCATGGTATTTAGTGTTTCTTTCCACCTTTTTCCCTCATCTACCGTTTTTTTGTTTGTTTGTTTGTTTGTTTTTGGTTTCGCTTACTTCATTTCCTTGCTTCCTTCATGGTCCCTTCTCTCCTCCAAATCATTCTCAGGCAAAAGTTTGATATCAATAATTAACACTTCAGTATGAATAGGCTGAAGGCTTCTCCTCTCTTCTCTGGAGTCTGGATCCTAAAGCAAAGTTGTAATTATAAAATGAAAGGCGATTAATTTGGTTATTTGTTTTTTGATATTTCGCAAAAAAAAAAAAAAAAAATGGGTGGAAGATCTAAATAGACATCTCTCTAAAGAAGACATACAGATAGCCAAAAAGCATATGAAAAGATGCTCACGCTAATTATTAGAGAAATGCAAATCAAAACTACAATGGGGTACTACCTCACACCAGTAAGAATGGCCATCATCCAAAAATCTACAAACAAAAAATGCTGGAGAGGGTGTGGAGAAAAGGGAACCTTCTTGCACTGTTGGTGGGAATGTAAATTAATACAGCCACTATGGAGAACAGTATGGAGGTTCTTTAAAAAACTAAAAATAGAACTACCATATGACCCAGAAATCCCACTCCTGGGCATATACCATAATTCAAAAAGATTCATGCACCCCAGTGTTCATTGCAGCACTATTTACACTAGACAAGATATGGAAACATCCTAAATGTCCATCAACAGACGAATGGATAAAGAAGATGTGGTACATATATACTGTGCAATACTGCTCAGCCATAAAAAAAGAACAAAATAATGCCATTGGCAGCCACATGGAATGACCTAGAGATTCTCATACTGAGTGAAGTAAGTCAAACAGTAAAAGACAAATATATGACATTGCTTATATGTAGAATCTAAAAAAAGGGGTACAAATGAACTTATTTACAAAACAGAAGTAGAGTCATAGATGTAGAAAACTTATGGCTACCAGGGGATGAGGGGAGAGGGATAAATTGGGCGATTGGGATTGACATATACTCACTACTATATATAAAACAGAAGAACCTGCTGTATAGCACAGGGAACTCTATTCAATACTTTGTAATGGCCTATATGGGAAAAGAATCTAAACAAAAAGAGTAAATATATGTATAACTGATTCATTTTGCTGTACACCTGAAACTAACACAACATCATAAATCAACTATACTCCAATAAAATTTTAAAAATTTAAAAAACTAAAATAAAATGAAAGGCTCTGATTCCTAATAAAGAGCATCCTGGCTTTAGAGAAATAGTGGGAGAGACATATTTAAGGAGATGAGCCTGGGGCCTGGATATTTACACCTCAGGAATCTCCCTACTCAATTGACACAGGTAGCTCTGTAGAGATCAAAAATAAACTGTCTCTTAATTTAGAGTGTAGCTGATCAAAGGACAGGAGGACACAGCTTCTGAGCTGAACTGCTTCTTTACACAACCTTGTGTCATCTTCCTGGTGGTACCCACTGGCTGGTGCCTCACAGAGACAGCCTTACCACCTGGGGATGGGGTGTTACCACCCTCTACTCAATAGCTGTAGTGCAAAGCCAAATCCTTTCTTCTCCACTGGAAAGGTCCATCAAACCAATTTGATATACTATTCTAACTGGATGCAGGCACTTAACAGATGATCTTGGTTATAGAATCATGGAAGAAGCTCAAACTGGTGCAGAAAGGGCCTTTAGAAACCACCTGGTCCAATTCTCTGAATTGTTAGTTGAGACTGAGGCCCAGAAAAGAAAGGTCCCTGCCTGACATCCCCGAGAGAATAAGCAGCAGAGCTGGCCCTTAAACTCAGACCTCTGTCTTCCCAGCCCAATGCTCCTGCTACCTTCACTGTGTTCTTCTTGTGTGGAAATCTCTAAAGTGTTTCCTCTCTCTATCCCCAAGGAGCCCTATCATTCCCTACTCCTCCACAGAGAAGTCCTCCTGTTCAACACACACAAACTGATCGTTGATACACCTACATAGCACATTTCCAATAGAGAAGGGCCACCCAATCTTAAAAGGCTAGAAATATTTCTGGCCAAAGCTCCCTATTCATATGCCTCTCCTGCCCTCTTAGCATCATTCACCTACTCTTTCACTCCTCTAAGGCAAAAGCCTCAACAAAGGTCACCTTGCAACTCAGATCTCACTGGATCTGAGTTCTAATCCTAGTCAAGGCAAGGGAAGGATAGTTTTAGGTCCCTTAACCTAAGTACTGACATGCTCAACTGATCAGTCCAGTCCACCATACTCAGAGAATACCATTCTCAGTGAGGGAGTCTGGTTTCTTGCTTAAGGCCCTGGCCTACTTTGCTTTGTCCCTGTCCTATTGTAGAAGAGAAAATGTCTCTGAAAGGCAATGGTACCTATTTGTATTTAGGCCAGGAGGTATCAGACTCCATTGCTGGCTGGATCTCTAACAGGAATGGTACACACAAGGCTTGAGCCCTCAGACCCTTTGCCCTGTGGCTCATATCCTAGAGATTGGCAACCAGTCTTCATGTCCTCCAGAAATGACCACCCTGAGTTAATCTAAGGGATCAAACCCATTCTGGGAACAGAATTAAAGAAAAAAATGTCAATTCTCTCATTCAGCACTAAGGCATTCCCAAATCAAGTTCTTCAGAGAAGACTCACTTCTGAAAACCAAAAAAGAAACCCATGGGCATCTGAGTATGGTTTTTATGGTGACTCTCTAATAAGCAGGACAAGGTTCCTGGGAGGAGGCCTCTCAAGATGCCAGACACCCTCAGCCCTTGTCTACCTGGCTCAAGGTTGTAGCTTTGCTAAGTGCTGGACAGTCACTTTTGTTCAAAGATTAGTAAATACTGGTAAGGAGATAGTAACAGCAGTAGTAATAATAAGAAGAAAAAGATAAGAGGTTTACCCTGACTCATAATTACATCTATAATGACAGAAAAAGAAATATATGCATATACAAATATATATATACACAATTATCATGATTTTCCAAAATGTCATACTTCCCAAAGAGCCTCAGAAACAGACCTTATCTCCAAGCACTCAATCAGTCATGGTCTTTCTCTCCTCAAGTCATCAAGATCACCAAGATAGTGTAGACATCGTACCAGGGAGGACCAAACTGATCCCTAAATGAACCTAGGGGTTAGCTACACAGAGCAAAACAGACCCTAGGCCTCAGATCATAGTCTTAAACTCAGGCAGCCAACCAAATTTCCAATTCATGTTATGGATCAAGAGCAAGGCCTTGGAAGGAAAGCTCCATCATGAAGCGAACAATTCAGAGTGACTTCTACTGGTGCCAGCTCTTAAATATCATCTGCCTAGTGCAAAAAGCAACATGCTTAAAGAAATTGGTTTAGACTACAACATAAGGGCTAACAGCCTTAATCAAGAAAGTACTTTAGGCTTTGCTGACAGATGCCCGCCAGGTTCGCCAAAGTCCAGGATAATTTAATTATAATCCTGCCTGGAGGCTGGGGGATAGACTGTATGACCCTCATGGTTGTTTTCAATTTGGGGATTCTGAGAGAGACCTACAGGGTGACCTACTTGACTATGGAGGAAATCACCTGGGTCAGGCACCAGCCATATTTAAGGTTATCTCTGAGCTGGGTGACTCCATATTAAAAAAAAAAAAGAAAATTCCCCACCAATTAGACAAAGGATGTACTGGATAATGTCATCCAAAGTGTGTACATAGTGAGAAGCCATTAAGATGGATCATGTGAATGCAAATGAGTGCTAATAATACCATTTGAAACTCTAGTATGAAGGAGAGAAATTTCTGTAATCCAGGGAGAAATGTCCTCCCTGCTAATGTCATCCTCAATTCACAGATCCTGTAATGAGTCAACTCTAGCATCACAAATAAGACTTTCTGCATAGATGGTTAAGGCTAGAGGTCTTTGTCCACCTGAAGCTTGAATGGATAAAACAAGGGCTGGCATGTCTGAACTCAACTCAAGAAATCAAAACACAGTTTCCATTAGCCTGAAATGGGAGGTAGGTCCTCAAGTGTTAACAGTCTTGTTAGCAGCCCATGCATACCTTTTCCTGACTGTTCTGTAGCCCAGAAAGCACAGGATTAAGATTCAAGAGGGGGTAACATCACTAAAAGTGGCAGATTAGGATGCACAAAGAATCAGGCCCTCTACTGAAACAACCTTTAGCTGGCAAAGACAGACAGACCAACATTTTCAGAATTCGGGAATCTAATCCGAAACTTACAGGAACCAAGGAACCCTTTTATAAAAAAATTTTATTGGAGTATAGTTGATTTACAATGTCGTGTTAGTTTCAGGTGTACAGCAAAGTTCATCAGTTATACATATACATGCATCCACCTTGTTTTAGATTCTTTTCCCATATAGGTCATTACAGATTATTGAGTAGAGTTCCCTGTGCTATATAGTAGATCCTTATTAGTTATCTATTTTATATATAGCAGTGTTTATATGTCAATCCCAATCTTCCAATTTATCCCTCTTGATGCAGAAAAGGATGGCTAAAATTTGGTAAGTGAATTTTGAAGTATTTTTGCTAATTTGTCTACCATTCCTGATTCCCCAGCCCCTAAGAGAAAGGTGGCCCACATTCCTCCTGCAGGTTGCTGATGCCAAGGGACTAAAGACCTTGTTCTTAAAATGTTGTGGCTGTGTGTTTTGATCTGCTTGGTCCTTGAGGGCTAAGCACAGAGACTGGCCTTTGTCTTGTACCCCCTACCCCCTAAGGCTAAATTGGCTTTAGAGGTTGTGACTGCCTCTGTTGAAAGACTTAAAGACATACACTGCCCATGTTCACCCAGGGCAAGGGATAGTAGAAGGGGCAAGCAGCAAATGAATCCAATACCACAGGAAGGAAGAGACTGAGGAAAAAGTTTCTTGGGAGAATAAAGACTTAGAAGGGCCACTGTGCATACGGAGGAAGTCAGAGTGCAACACACATGCCCTGGACCAGATGCATGCTCAGAAAAAGCCTGAGCAGATTGTAGGCTTGCACTTCTGGAGAATCTGAAGGTTCCATGAAATCAGGAGAGTAGGAGAAGAAGACTAAGGCAGAGCTGTGGGCAGCCTGGATTAGTGTTGAAGCTCTGAGCCAAGTTGCTCTGAGCTCTGAGCTCAGAGCTCCCCAGCTCTGAGCCAAGTTGCAAAGACCAGGATAGTAGTTTGTTTGTTTTGGCTCCAAGTATCTAAAAGCAATCTCTGTCAGGTCACTGGCTGACCAATGACATAATGGAATAGAGATTTCCATTACCACACATGACAAAGAAGGCAGTCTTTGCAAAAAAAAAAAAAAGATTTGGAAAAGTCACTAAACAAATGGACAACTGTATCCCTCAATAAACAATAGCAACAAACTCTGGGGAAGGAGGAGAATCTTATTTCCAGAGTTATCACACTATAATATTCAAAATGCCCAGTTTTCAACACAAAATTACAAGGCATACAAAGAAACAGGAAATTATGGCCCATTCATAGGAAAACAGTAAACTGACAGAAACCATACCTGAAGAAGTCTAGACATTGTACTTACTAGACAAAGACTTTAAATCACCTGTCTAAAGTAAGATTCAGGAGGCCTGGGTTCAAGTACTAGCTTTGTCACTAATTCCCTACATGAGTGAGAAAGTCAATTGCATTCTCTGAGCCTATGTTTCCTCAGGATTTATAAAATGAAGAAATTAGGATGAGCAGTGGTCACAAGCTGGGGTTACAATTTAGCCTGCTGATATGTTCAGTTTATTCTTCACAGTGTTTCTTTTAAAAATGTGAATTACTGGTCAACATTTTAAAAATATGAATAAAATCCAATTCCTGGCTTTTCTTGAAAAATCTGGAAGATCTGAGTTCACTGGACTTCCCTACTTCCTATAACCTATTCCACCAATGAGAACCATCCAAGTCACTTTTGCTCCCTTTATATAGGGCATAGATTTCCCAGCTGGATACTCCCACATAACCCTGGTACCAGACTGCTTTACTCATGTAAGTTACCTGCCTGGTCCTGTAAACATCTAAGTCAGCTACTCCTGGCCAAGATGGGTCTTTCCAGCTGTAAATCTATTGTGAGTAGGGTTTCATACAGGTGAAAAAATGTCCCCAAGTGCAAACAAAAACAGACACTATATAATTAAAAGCCAAGTAACACTCTGGATCAGTGGGCTTCTCTATGAACAGTAGAGGTTTAATTTCTGTTACATCTAATCTGTACAACTGTAAGGAATGATGGTAATGACCTGATTAGCTCATCCTTTCATCTCCTGCATCCATGTAGTCCAGAAACCAGGGAAATCTAGAATTTGAAGAAACAAGGACAATACGTTCTGATGGCATCTGAGTAGGCTCTTTATTTTCTGAACAAACCCATATCTTGTCCCTCAGGCCTCACCTACCACTGACAATAGCAGGTTGTCATGTATTCTGTACAGAGCCTGCCCTCAAGTGGGTAGTAAGCTGTCCCCAGGCCATGGTCCAAAGTCAGAGCAAAGGACAATTTTTACATGGTGATAAAAGAAATGGACCTGGGGCTTCCTTGGTGGTGCAGTGGTTGAGAGTCCGCCTGCCGATGCAGGGGACACGGGTTCGTGCCCCAGTCCGGGAATATCCCACATGCAGCAGAGCAGCTGGGCCTGTGAGCCATGGCCGCTGAGCCTGCTCGTCCAGAGCCTGTGCTCCGCAGCGGGAGAGGCCACAACAGTGAGAGGCTCGCGTACCCCCAAAAAAAAAAGAAATGGACCTGAATGATTTGGAGTTAGGGCCAGCATGCAAAAGGAGGGCCACCACAGGGATGGGATTTTCTACTTAGAGACACAATCATATCCCAGCAGTCTGCTCTCAGCTCCCAAAGGGGAAACTGGCCCAGGAAAGCAGCTGAAGATGTCAACAGTTAGATGTGAGGACTAATGTTCAGCAAGCTGTAATTCACTTAACCTGACCATTTGCTGGGAAGGTAAATCAACTCCTGTATTGCCCTTGTGAAGTCATATTCCCAGTACAGAAGAAAGAGACTTTCAGAACACACACACATACATGTATATACATACAGAATGAAATTCTGAACAATAGGAGAGGCAGATATTTGACTGAATAGAAGATACATAAACCCAGCAATTTCTTGTACAGTAACCAAAGTGGTATCACACTTCCTATTTACAGGTATCCAGCATACCTCAGGTTACAAAGGATTTTTAAAAGACTTAATTATCCCCATTTTACAAGGAGGAAAACTGGGCTTCAAAGATGTACAGGAAGCTGCTCAAGCTGCATACTCAGCAGACTGAGGCAAGAATCTGGGTTTCTCAGATTCACATTGGTTTTAAACCTGATTAACAACAGGTATGACTAGCTTGGATAGAACAGCATTAAGTACCCTGGATTATCCATCCTAGGGCTGGGATGTTCACACAGCAATGAGTCTTCCAGATAGGAAATGGAGATGCTCCACTATATCAGTGACCAATTTGGTCCAGTGATCCACAAAGGTGTCCGGTTGGTATAGAGTTAGGAGGAAAGTCTTTTCTTTGCCATTATACTTTCATGTTATATGCCAAATAACCTAAGGATGATATTCTCAAGGAGCTACTGAATCTTAGCTCAGGATGAGTCTGGATAAACAAGGGAACTATACAACATATAGGTACAGCCTCTCAGGAAACCACCTATCTACCTATCAATAACATCAGTACTAATGAAGATTCAACAGTTCAGTGTGACTCATCGCTATGTCTTACCTAGACATTGTCAGAGCTTGAATAGATTCTAGAGAATGCTTCAGAGGTGAAGGAGAAACTAAAAGCAAATTATCATATGTCAAATGTTTTAGAGAGCCAAATTAGAACTCAGGTCTCTCATTTTCTAATATATCTAGCACTGCTTGCACAATACCATTCTACCCTCAACCAAAATCAGTGTAGAAGAATGGAAATAGCAATTCTACTTTTAAATATCTACTAGAAAAGAGCCTACATAACTTCCATCATTCAGTTCCTTGAGGAACACACAATCTTACCAGAAATGTAAACCTACACATAAATGCTCATTCATGAGAATTGTAAGGTCTAACTTGGAGTCAATTTTCACATCATTCATGCAACAGTTTAACCCCATTTCTTTTTACTGGTGACACCACAACAGCTGGCCACTAAGGTTGCATGGTACTCTCCTTTAGAGATCTGAAGACCATTCAACTATTAAAAAAAAAAAAAGGTTTGCAATGATCAAATGCTCATTCTGAATACAATCTGAGGCAACATGGAATGCTATCTTAGTTCCTCAAAGAATAAACACTGGTAAAATAGAATAGAATATTGGAGCTGGTATAATAGAATATTGGAGCTCTAACTTATGATTTAGGCTCTGTCATTAATGCTCCTGGTCTACTGTCACAGTCCTCAGTCTCGATATGTGTTATCTGATAGAGCAACTAGCCACATGTGGCTAATGAACACTTGAAATGTGACCAGTATGAATTGAGATGTGTATAGAAACACATCAGATTTCAAAGACTTAGTAAAATATATTATTAAAAAATTTATAGTGATATTATATTGTATCATAATATTTTAGATATATTAGGTTAAGTAAAATACATTAAATTAATTTCACTGTATCTTTTTAACTTTTTTAGTGTGGCTACTAGAAATTTTTAAATTATATTTGAGATTTGCATTTGTAGCTCACATTATATTTCTTTTTTTAAAAATATTTATTTATTTATTTATTTAATTTGGCTGTGTGGATCTTAGTTGCGGCATGCAGGATCTTCATTGTGGCATGTGGGATCTTTAGTTGCAGCATGAGGGCTCTTAGCTGCAGCAAGTGGGATCTAATTCCATGACCAGAGATCGAACCCAGGCCCCTGAATTGGTAGCACAGAGTCTTAAACACTGGACCACCAGGGAAGTCCCTCACATTATATTTCTATTGGACTATACTGGCCTAGGCCAAATCGTTCTCAACATCAAAGACTCTGATTTAACTAGCCTAGAGCCTGGGTTTTAGTGTTGTTGTTTTTTTTTTTTTTTAAGATTCCAAGTCAATTATTTCATTGTGAAGCCAGGATTGAGAACCACTAGGCTAGACTCTATACTATGCATGCCTGGCCCAGCCAATGGTCTTCTCAAAGGTCAGCTTCAGCCCATCCAACAGGCTGCTGGGGCTGTGTGATTGGAAAAACACTCCTCCTGGACTTGGATGTAGGAAAATCAATGCCAGTTCATTGATATTCTGAAGCTTGATTCTGTCATTCACCTCCTGGGGTCATTCTGCCTTGCTCAATATTTTGTCCCACCCCTTGAATTACAGTTTATTATAAAAATGACATTTCACTATAGGTGAAATACATGCAGATGTGGATGATTTTGTCACTGGGTGCAGTTTAATCCTTCTTTTAAAGGGGGGGCTGTCAGCCTAAGACACACAAGCTGTATGTGTACGGGGCCTCTTGTTAGTTCCAAAGGCCCATGGTTATTGATGTGTTCTTTCTAACTACCCCTGGGACCAGTTCATCAACCAACAAAGCTGAGCTTGGACACACAGCATGTGGAAACTCTGATGGAAGACTCCATATAGGTAGAGGAGAAAGGACTGGATATTTCATTAAGAAATTCTCAGGATAGAGGGGATGAGAGGCTATTTTGTCTACTTCCTTGCTTCTGAGCAGTGCCCTCACCTAAATTGCTCTAACTGGATAACAGTGCTTCCTACATTTGCAGCCCTCCAAGGAAAGAGGCCTCTTTCAACCACTATGAACAGCCTTGATACATAGACCTTATTGGAGTTAATAAGGTGGAGGTGGTGGTGGTGATGATGAGGATAATGATAATGATAAAGCAAGTTACCATTTGCTAAGTACCCACTATGTGCCAAGCACTGTGTCGGATTCTTTACTCACATAGTGATCTCATTTAATCCTCATAAAACGTCTCCTATTCCTATTTTTCAGATGAGGAAATAAGGCTCAGGAAAGATAAAAGTCTTGCCAAAAGCCACAGAGCTAGGAGGTAGTAAAGCTGAAACTGCATCTGCATCTCAGATTATCTGATTCCAAATGCCCTGCTCCTTCCTTCATGTCACACTTCTATCCTTCTTATCCTGAGACCCTTCATTCTCCAAGGGCCCAAGCCACTCTGATCTTTTGTTTGGGGTCAGGACATCAGTCTTATATTACAAAAGAAACTAACAAAAGATGATAGGCTGTGGTAAGGATGGTCATAAGACATCCTGATGTGGCTTTGGTACTTGTATTGCCACAAATCTGTTTTAATGTACATTATTTAATTCACTGTGATATCCCCTGTCATGAAAGAATTGCCAACACCATTTTGCATACGGGGAAAATCAGAGCTCACAATTGCCAAACAGCTGATTCTAGCTCATACCTCCAAGGATGGCCAAGAGCTGGAACACCAGGCCAATGTTCTTTCCCCATTAGCATCCTGCTAATGGGTGACCCAGAGGAAGTGGAAACTGTTAGGGAGCCCCTTCCCAAGAGCCCCTTCTTTTAATGGCCAGGTTTTTCATGGTACAATGTCAAAGGGGTCAAGGCCTTGCCAGCACTATCAAGCTGCCTGCTTCCCACCCTGGACACATCTTAGTCCCCAGCCACCTTGCAAAAAGTAAGATTTGCAATGAGTAAACTCCAACCCCTGGGAGGGTAGAGAGCCCAGACGCTTACATTCACAGCTGTAGACAATCATAAGACAACACGCAGGGGTGTTCACACTTCCCTAAATGAGAGAAAGGGGGCAAAGGAAGCAGAGAGGAGTGGGGAGGGGAGAAAGAGGGTGGGAAGAGATCTATAAAAAGAAAGGATAAAATAAGAGGAGGCAAGGAAAAGAAAGAAAGCAGAAAAGAGAGAGAAGAAAGGTAAAATTTCACAGCAATATAGAGTTAAAAGCGTCTTCAAAACCATCAAGGCAAAAAGGAAAGTGATTTGTGCAAAGTCACAGTGGGTAGAAGGTGGGAGGCAGGAGGTGGGGATTGTTAAAATAAACAAGATAAAAAAGTCTCAAAACTAGAAGGGCAAAGATTAAAGGAAGCCCAGGCCCTGGGTAGGTGACCAAACACATGGGGAAAAATGTGAGGAGCCACAAGAAGGGGAAGGAGGAGAACAAGGGCTGGTGAAGGGGAGGCCAGGGGCAAGTAGCCAAGGAGACAGGAGAGGAGAGTGAAGGCTGACACTCACCCTCACAAAGCTGGCAGGAAACCATCCCTCCTCATCGTCGATCTGGCCCCACCACCAATCCTTGTTGGAAGCATCCAAGACTTTGATGACGTCGCCAGCCTTAAATGCCAACTCCCGGTTGGCCATGGTGACGTGATCCCATACTGCCTCAGCACTAACGATGGAATCTCCAGTGATCAGCTTAGGAGACAAAATAAGAATGTGTTCAGTCCACACGTCTAGCTACCTTACTTGCCCCCCTCCCCAAATCTCTACTACTTATGGAAAAACTCACATATTAGTGATGAAGGGTAGGGTGATGGAGATGACATTGGGAGAGCAAGCTCCACTGGACTACAAGACAAATAATACTATCAACTCTCCATTAGCCAGTGGGTAGAATGACCCAGAATGTGTATATGGACTACACAGGCCTCATGATTTTATCCCTACTCAAGATCTCCTTCCCTAGAGAAGAAAAAGCTCCAATCCATTCTCCTTGGTACCTCGAGGCAGCCCTGGAGCTGGAATGGGCAGAGAGTCTGAAACCAATGGCTAAAATGAGGCTCGAGCATATTTGCTATAAATTCTCTGTGCTCCCCCCCCTTTCTTCTTCTTCTTTGGAACTGTCCAATTGAGAGTTGGTGATACATTATTTAATCCTACTGTACCCCACCCTCAGGAGTTACAGACCACAGCATTCCTCACATATAATGGACCCCAGTCCTGCAGCCTCCTGTTCTCACCCACACATGATGCTATCCAGAGAGGTCATGTGTTCATAGGTATGAAAGAATATGGTGTTCTGTGATGCCTTGCTCCCAAGAAACTCGACATTGTCACAGATTCACTCAGTGATTTAAACAACCACCCTGTAAGACACACAGGGAATCTAGGTTGACTTCTACATCTGATAGATGGCAAAACTGAACCATAAGCAAGTTAAGGGGTAAGCTCAGTTTCAGTCAGCAAGGCAGGGGCTATGCACAGAGCCTAACCTTGGTCCTTAGAATTTGTGGCCAGCAGGACTTGGCTCCACATAGCGCCAGGCAGACATCTATGCCACTGCCACATAAACATACACACACATATGTTCATGACACTTGTCTATGCACAGTGATGAGGATGGGTGTCGGGGAATAGTTAGTTTCTCTCTGGCTACCATCCTGACCACTGTGTTATGTATTCTTTTTCCCATAACTGGTTCCAGCCTGTATGGGTCATCAATCTTTCTGGCATTTGGAGGAACAATTTCCAGAATAGAGAACATATGTCCTGTCAGGCAAAGGACTCAAACATTCCCTCCCCAGAACTGAATTGCTGAACATGTCCTCTAGAAGTCATCTTTTCCATCAGCCTACTTTGAGGAAGGACCCCAAGGCAATTATGGCTCCACAAGACTGAAGTCAAAACAATTTAAAGATAACAGAGACAGAATATGGAGCATGCATCCTCTCACACAGGTCTGCCTTCCAACATACCAG
Source organism: Neophocaena asiaeorientalis asiaeorientalis (assembly GCF_003031525.2). Classification (NCBI taxonomy): domain Eukaryota; kingdom Metazoa; phylum Chordata; class Mammalia; order Artiodactyla; family Phocoenidae; genus Neophocaena; species Neophocaena asiaeorientalis. Next base: position 211,659 of record NW_020174485.1, on the reverse strand, counting down.
CCAGAGAATAACCCTATGGTCATGATATTAATGTATAACACATCACACACAGGAGAAAACACATCACACACAGGAGAAAAAATACACACTGATCTTTTGACTTAGTTAAGGCATTCTGTTGGTTAGCTCCTGCATGAGGCATCCTTCATTGCTCAGGGGTCTAGCCATTGTGCCTTCTATAGAAGGCATAGAGAGAGCTCCTCAGCTTGGATGTAAAAGAGATTTCAAATAGGACCTTTTGTAATAACACCTTTAAAGTACCTCATGCTTTACTGTTCACAAAGTGTTTTCATATCTACTGCATCACTTGATCCTTACTGAATGAGCTGGATCTATTACCCATATTTTAAAGATAAGGAAACTGAGGCTCAGAGTGGTGACCTGGTCCTTTGGCCAATCACACATGTAATAAATTATGGAGCTCAGTCTTCTGACTGTATATGCACTAATACCTATCATGCCATACTACCAATGTTTACTAATAAGCTAAAATGAACTCACAGAACTCCATTCATAATATCATAAACAAGATGGCTACATTCTTCAACCCCAAAGAAAGAGACTTGGACAGCCACCTTCAGTTACTGGTGCCTCTAAGAGGAGATTTATTTATATGTTGAATTTGCTTTCTTCCAATTACACTAAAAGTCAATATCTTCTTGTTCTGGCCTCAGTGGAGAAGAAGAATTGCTGGTCACTGACCTCAATAAAATAAGTATTTACAGAGAAGTCTCCCCTCTCCTGCCAAAGATGGGTACCAACAGGGTGCTGCTAGAGCTCGATAAGCACATACAGGCCCAACTCAGAGCACCATGAGGGCTTATAGTCTAAAGATATATCATTGACTTTTTATCAAGGGTCAAAGAGTGATCTTGGAATCACTTACCAATGCTCTGCTCAGGACTCTATCTGTGATGCTGTTTGAATTACCCTAGTCCCAGTTCTGGCTGATTCCACTGCCTGTATTTTTTCTACAGTGCAGTCTTCTTTTGAGAGACTCCATGCTTGGATTCTCCCAGCAGCACTTGGCTCATTCTTGTCCCCATTTAGTCCAGTTGACATGCCTGGGCACTCAGGTCACAAAGTCCAGCTATGCCCTGGACAAGGCCAATCCCTGGATAGGACCCAGTGGCCACAAACCAACTGGCAAGCCTGTTGTCACTGCCTACTTGGAATCAACGACAGAACTAGGCAGCACTTCAAAGATCATCACCCTTAATCCCTCATTTTATAGATCAGGTATAATATAGCAGGAGTGACTTGCCTAAGGTCACAAGATGGCCAGCCTAGTGAACCATTTTTTCCCCAACATAACACCATAGATAGAGAAGGTGGAAAAAGAACACTTGGATTTAAGACCTTGCTAAAGAAGGGATGATAAAGATGATAATATTAGCTAATATAGAGCACTAAATATATGTAAGGCACTATTCTAAGCACTTTACACACATCAACTCATTTAATCCTCACAGCAACCCTTTGAGGAAACACTATTATTATCCCTATCCTACAGACGAGGGAACTGAAGCTCTGAGAGATTAAATAATTTGCCCAAATTCAAACAGCCAATAAGTACTTAAGTCATAATTCAAATGCAGGCACAGTCTGGCTCTTATAGAGCCTCTGCTCTTATAAACTATGCTGCCTCTGAGTCTCACTTTCTTAATCTGTTAAGTGAGAATAATTCTACACCCCCACCTGATTCACAAGCTGTAAGACACTGAACCAAGAGTTGACAGATGTGTGTGCAGATAATGAGAGAAGGGCAATCCAGAAGGGGCTGGTAGCTGTATAGGGCTCCTGTATTCTCTAGTCACAAATGCAAGCAGGAATAAGGGAATGTTCTTCCCTATCTTCTGAGATGTTTTAAGTTTGGGCTGCTGGAAATTGGTTTTAAATCTCCCCTTTGTATACAGGATTGACTTTTAACTTGCTACAATTTTTCATAAATATGACTTTGCTCATCCATTTTCCACCCAACACTCATTGAGTGCATTCCCACTGTGTGCAGGGATCTGCTTACTGTGATTCAGCCACAGTCCTTACCTGAAGATCAAAGGCCCTTTGGGTACCAACAGTGAATGCCCTTCAAGCAGTATGCAAAGGTGGTTAAGGGCAAGCCAACCTAGCTTCCATTCTGGGCTTTGCTACTTTAGAAAGTAACAGTGACAATGGGAGGTGAGGAGTACAAGAGGAGCCACATAAATAAACCAAAATGGAACTGTCAGCATGTAAGAAGTACAATATCACAAAAGCCATGGACGAGACTTTCAAGCTATACAACCCTTGGTTTCAGTTTCTTCATATGCAAAATGGAGATATTAATACCTGCCTCACAGGCAGAATTGTAGAGAAGGTGAACTGAGTTCTGGATGTATAGTGCCTCATACAGTGCCTGGTATACTCTGGCCTAGTACAAGACTTCAGAGGAAGGATCATGTGTGGCTATTGGACTCTAAAACAGTTTTATGGGGCACTGAAACAGGCCTTAAAGAAGAGATATGGGAACATATGTATATGTATAACTGATTCACTTTGTTATAAAGCAGAAACTAACATACCATTATAAAGCAATTATACCCCAATAAAGATGATAAAAAAAAAGATTGTTAGGATTGTTACAGAGTAGGGAACAAGAAAGGCAGAGTAAAGTGTCAAAGGTGAAGGCTATGGGAAATTTGATGGTAAATATGTAGTGGAGTTGGAAAGGGCTGGGAAGAGTGGGATTGAACCGCAGCTAGAAAGGTGGACTGGAGACCTGTTTGAAGGTATTTAGATCTCCTTTGAGTAAAAGGAGGAGGCCAAAGTTGATTTGGCAGAGGGAGTTCACTCCTAAGTGTGATCATTAAGGCATGAGGGTAAGTTATGAGGAAATGTTGGTTTTGGAAGGGGAGAAGAGATGACAAGTTTTCTCTTTGATATGCTGAATGTTGGGGGCCAGCAGGACATGCAGGTAGATTTGAAGTTCAAGAGAGATCAGGGGAGATAGTTATACAGGTTTGGGAGTCAATGGCCCAGAAGAAATTGTAGAAACCAAGGAAGTTTGCCCTGGAAGAAAGTGCTAAGAAAGAAGGCCAGAAACGTAGGAAAACAATAATGGGAGGAAAGGAAGAGAAGAGGAGCCAGAGAAACAAACCAAAATGGAGCTGTCAGAACATAGTTAGGATACCAAGGGGTGCAATCTCATAAAAATCAAGGACAAGAGTTTCGAGTAGCAGGAGCTGATCAAATTATCAAATCGTACAGAGCTACCTATAAGAGGAAGAAAGCCAAGAAAAGTCCATGTAGGAGTGGCTATATCAAGACTTAAGTTCTTTATTTCTTGTTTATAACTGGTTTATTCACGCCCCCCCAAATTCCTAATTTCCCAACTATCCCAACTTCTTCATCTTGCAAGCCCAACACAAAGCCAGAAGGTGGTACTGGGTTACTCCAGCAAGGTACCCAAATAGCTCTTGGCCTTGGGACAGTGCTGATGTGACTTCTAAAATAATTCCCAATCCTCAGGGCATTTCGAGTACAGGACTAAATATAGGTTGGTTCTTGCTCAGACTTACCAGTGAGTGGGACATACAGTGTTCTGCATCCCCAAACCAAAGACACTTTTGGACATGAATAAGAAGATAAAGGGGGGAAGAGTCATAATATTGATATAATTCTTAAAGAAGGAATGATATCGGGCTTCCCTGGTGGTGCAGTGGTTAAGAGTCTGCCTGCCAATGCAGGGGACACGGGTTCGTGCCCCGGTCCGGGAAGATCCCACATGCCGCGGAGCAGCTAGGCCCATGAGCCATGGCCGCTGAGCCTGTGTGAGGGGCCCGCGTACCAAAAAAAAAAAAAAAAAAAAAAAGAAGGAATGATATCCAATTCGTTTTTATCTATATTTCCCAGGAATTCTAATTTCAAATATTCTATCCCATTGTCCTACCCATGTGCCCTGACTTTTAACCTGGAAATATGATCACTGTACCCTGTAGGCATTGGGAGTTTGATCTCTTAGGCTGGTCTCTGATAAACAATGAGGAATGTGCCTACAGCTAACTTGGAGTGTCCAGTGGGCCCTTTCAGGAGGAAGGAAAGAAGGCAAGGAAGAAGGGAGGAAGAAAGTAAAACAGGGAGAAAGAAAGGGAAGGAGGGAGAAAGAGAAACTTACACTTGTTGCAAACATATGCCAGGCATTGGGTAAGAGACTTTCTTTTGTGATCTTAGTCTCTATGGCTCTCCAAGGTAAGCATTAACATCCCCATTTTTACTGAAGATAACCTGTGATATTACCAAGTAGCCCACAGTTACCCAGTTAGTAGGTGGTAGAGCAGATTTGAATCTCTAGTTGAGCTTATTGTATAGCTTTGCTTTTGCCCATCCCCAACGCTACCTGCCAAGATAGCAGGGAGAGAGGTCTCCCAGCTGGTTTCTCTCTCCAGGGAGACCAGCCCACTCTGTAAATGACCTAAAGCAGTAGTTCTCAATCCTCTAGAAAGCTTGTTAAAACACAGATTGCTAGGCCCCATGAGTCTCTTATTCAGTAGGTCTGAAATGGGGCTTGAGAACTTGCATTTCAGACAAGTTCCCAGGGGATGCCTACGATGCTGGTTCAGGAATCACACTTGGTGAACCACTGCCCTAGAGAATCTTTCTAGCCTAGGCTTTAGCCGTGCCTCTCCTGATGCCTCATTCTTCCAAGGATCCCCATGCCACCCCCACAGGTCGGGCTCCCTGCCTGTCTAGGAGGCATTCCTCAGTGGTTGGTATGTCTGAGAATGGGTATTTTGGGTCATGTAAGGAGGATTCCCAATGCCAGGCCTTGCCAACACAGAAATAAAGCCCTCACCAGTTTTCCAGAGCTGTACCACTTGCCTTCCCCTTCATATTCTTGCCCTCTAGCTGAGCAATACCACCCCCAAAATAGTTGTTTAATTAGCCTGGGTGGCTGCCAGAAATACTAGAATTTTAATGGCAAGAAATAGAAGAGGGAAAGGTTAAAAAAAGTGTTGTTCAGAATAGCATATGTTCCAGTTGCCATGAAAGTAGCTGAGCCAGGCCTGCATTTTGAGAAGCTTCACAAGGGGACAAGGAGGGGTATGAAGGAGTTTTGCCTTTCTGTAAGGTTTTCTCAGTTGGTACCTGCCCCCATCCTCTCAGAAGGTCCCCTCCCTCAACAGCTAGGCATGGACAAGAGCAAGATTCCTTCCTTTGTTCCCTTTAAGCACATCTAAAATAGGCTGGGATTTTATTCTCTCTCCTGAATAAACTAGATGTCCTTTTCATATGGCCTTGTAAACAGACTCTGGTTATCTTGCCCAAAATGTTCAAGGACAACAATCTCACCCACTTCTGGAAAGATGTAAAGCAGACTGTTCCAACAACAGCGGGGAGGTACCAAAAGACTGGCTACTGGAGGAAGTTCTGCCAGTAACTCATTGAATCACCTTGGATAGGTCCATTTACCTGTCTCAGTTTCTTTATCCATCAAGCTACAGACTTGAATCAAATAGATGACTTCTCAAGTCCTTTCCAGCCCTGGCTTTCTATTGAGGGTAACACTTGAGCTTTGCAAGGACAGGAATTTCATTATTGCAGCTTATTTCTTCTCACCCATCTTTGTGCTTGCCAGTATGCTTTCTTTGCTCTCCACTCAGGAAAATGAGAACTTGGCACTGACTAGTCCCTTCTTGAATATAACTCACTCAGGCATTGTTAGTGACACATTAAAGCACAGGCCAGTCAGACTGGCTGGGAAAACTGAGGAATGGGTTTCCCACTTTGGCCCTTGACTGTCCTATTCAAAAGTCAATGGGGACATTTACTCTTTGTTCTCTCCATGTAGCTCCTCAGATAAATCATCTTTCTCACGACATTGGCTCTTAGTACCTCCAGTTCCATATTTCCCACTACCTGTTCCACATTTCCCTGGGGGCCTGCTACTGCCTCCAATAAAACATATGTAAAACTCATAATAAGGCCTCATTTCCCTCCTTCCTCATTTTTCCCATTTCTGATAACTTTTCTGGGTGTGCTGTTTCTTTCTTCTACATGTATCTCTCTCAGATATAACCCTTTATCTTCTTTTTCAATGCCTTATCCTAGGTCTGGCCCTTATCACCTCAAGTTGCCTCCCAACTGGCCTTCCTGCTACTCACAGGTCTCTTTCCTCCTCAAGCTACTCAATAATTGTACTTCACAAAACTTCTTTGCTGGTGCCATTATCCATGCTCAAGAAGCCTCAAGAACTCTCTACTGTCAATCTCTCAAAATTCTCCTTAATCTAGCCCCATCTATGGATCCAATCCTTGTCTTGAACCTGACAGGGACCTTCCACTCTAGTCAAACTGAGTCTCTTGCAGGCAGATAACTCCTACCTCTGTGCCTCTGATTCAGCCATTCCCTTGGCCATGGTTAAGTGTAGGGACACTGGAGCTATGCTGCCTCTTCCCTGCTGTAGGATCTTGGCCCACCTGCTCCTTAATCCTGTCTCTGATGACTCCAGCCTGTATTTTCTCTCCCTTGACTCTTTCACTAATTTCTACCTAGGATAAGAAGAAGATATTAGACAATGTGGAGTTATTCAAGTTATCAACCAGGGTGTTATTCTTCAGACTGTACACTTGTGAACAGTAAATCTAAAACATCTGCTTAATCTTTAATGAACAACATTGTTTTTAGCCTCTAAAGTTCTATGACCAGAGCCCTAAAGCCAGGCAAGCTCAGAGGAAGAACACAGCAACAGAGTGAGCATTTCTGTTCAGGTTGCAGAATATTCTATGGGGCCAAAGAAATTGTTTGCATAACATGTACCAGGTGGCCTATAGGCCAATCCATTGCCGGTAGGATTTATGACCAGGCGGCTTCTGGGGTGGGCTGGTTTTTGCTGAAGATCTTTGCAGATGCTCAGTGGGCATCAGGGAAAGAAGAAGAGATGTCAGGTAAGAAAAAACAACATGAATTTTAAAAAAAATCATAAGGATTGCTTTTTTTTTCCCCTGTGACTTAATAGTTCACACTTAGCTAGTTTCAGCTTTAATCAGGGTATTGCTATCACCCATAACTAAATAATTTCATTTCTGAGCAGAAAAATTAATGCATTTAAGTGATGATGGCTCTAAATGCACTAAAAGGAAATATGCAAATACTGTCACTTTTCATGATATGATCATCTTTTTCCTAGTTTGGGCATGTGATTTGTGAGTCATTAGGCGTTGGCTTTCTTCAATATCTCATTGTACCATCCATTTTTCATTTTAATAAAATGAAGGTTGGCTTTAGCCACACCTGGGAAACATGAACCCCAGATAGGCTGGCTTGATTTGAAAGGTGATCATAGATGCAGGCCGCTCAGCAAGAGCAAGACAGACCACCTCATCCAGACGCCAATATGTCACAAGCCAACTCACACCTGTCAGCCACTAAAAGCTTGGGAAACCCAGGCAAGCATCTTAAGATATGAAGCCATCCAGGACATTTTCTCATTCATCACAGACTAATAACAAAGGATAACACCTCTTTCTAAACCTCTTCCAAGAAAAGTTACAAAGTGATCTCAGCTATAACGGTGACCAAACATATGAAGGTAAGGGAAGTTGCTTGTTTGGTGTAGACCTTAGCAATGGACTTTTCTGGTATGAAACTTCAGCCACTAGCTCAACCTAATGGGCCCAGGAGTTTCTGAAGTAAGACCCAGCTGCTGCCCCAAAGTTCAAGACGTTAAGAGTTTGGTCTTGTTGAAGGAAAAAGTCCTTTAGAGAAAATGCAGTCAACTGGGCCAAGTATTGCACAGATCAGAGAGAAGAAATGTTTCCAGACCACCAACCATGATACTGTTGGCTGGAGAAGTCTCCCATACTAGAATAGTTCCCAACCTGATAAGCATCAGCTTGCACCTTCAAAGCATCTTGGGAATAAAAGTTAGTCAAGCTGTTTTGGATTATTTTGGCACTATTCAGGTGCCTCTGATTCATTACACCAGTTTCTTGATTTGTGGTCCCCAGACCTTCTGCTCAGAATCATCCCAGCATTTTTAACAAGCAGCCCAAGTGATTCTAAATCATATATCATACTGAGACCAAGAGTCTTTTAAACTTTCTAGAGCCAGAGTTTGAAGTACAAGAATTTCCTGTTACTGCACTGGCCCATTCAGAAGAAACCAGAATCTCTGAAACTCTGTCCCCTGGCTTCTCCTTCTTGTGTCAGCTTTCAGGCAGGCTAAGGAATTATAACAGTTTGTCTAGGAGGATTTTCCCTGTCTGCTTCAAGAGACTATCTGCACCTGCACACCCACTCCCACCCCCATCCTGACCTTCAACACTGAGGCCCCCAATGGCCCTAATGGAAAATACTTGCAGCATCTCTCTACACTACAATCTAGAAACAATTTCTTAGAGCTGTGTTCAATCTACCCAAGTCAGCTCCCAATTTTTTAAGAGACAAATTATTAGCAAAAAAATTGACTCAGCAATGCACTCTCCATGAGTTGAGTCAGAAGCAATTCATCCCAAGCTGGAGGTTACTCTGACCCCAGTCTGTCTCTGTCTTGAGCCAGATTAGGCCATATCTCCAAAATATTCCTGCTCTGGGCATCATGCCCTTCTTGGACTTGCTGTGGGTACTAAGTTCCAGCCACCCATTTGGGTCTCTTGTTGCCTTCATACCTTGAAAGATGGCCAGGGCAAGCCTAGGGGATAGGCAGAGGGCTCAAAAAGCCCCAAATGCCTGAGGTGACCTAGACCCATCTTGGGCCCTGCACCTGGGTTCTTGAATTTCTTTATGTGATTCAACGGGGACCAGCCCTGGGAGCCTTAAATTTCTTTGGACTGTGACTTGAAGGCCAGCCTTGGCGTTCCTCCAAGGGGTGGGGGTGGGGCTCCTCTAGGTTTACAGAAGGGTAGGAGGAGGGGGTTAGAACTACATGAAGAATCTGTCCTCCGTGCCTCCCACATGTATAGTTCTATACTCATCAACACCACAGCCAGAGGGTGGGTGGGCAAAGCAGAGAGAAGAAGGGAAAGTAATTTTTTATCCATTTGACAGATGTCGTGTTAAAATCTTGTAGGGGAAGGAGGACTGTAGGTGGGGGGAGGAGCAGTGGAGGAGATAGGTTGGAACTAATAGTTCTAATGTTGTATTAAATGTGGCCATCTGGTCTAAGGTGATGAGAACAGGAACAGCATTTAGTAAGGTGCACTGTGACATGCTCCTATATATGGAGAAGAGAGAGGAAAAATAAACATATTTCAATCAACTTAAACCACCTTGAAGTCTACTGAGCATGCCTACCCAGGACACAGGCTTGCAAAGGCTCTAGCCTTGGCAGGCATTCCAAGGAGAATGTAATTGTCTCCTGGGGAGTCCTTATGGCCCAAAAGAGAAATCTGCATTTAAACAGTCCATCAGAAAGTGAAAGATAGTTTCCAGTAGCTTATTGATTTCCCTCTTCTCCTTTGCTCCCTGAAAAAGAAAAGACATTGGCCAAGGCATTTAGCAGTGTTTCTGGTCCTTATCAGGAGCATTTCCTGTTCAAGGGTGGGTCATGTTTCTCCTGACAAAGTCTAGCATATTCCTGGGTTCCCAGCAGACATGAAAAATGGTGGATGAGCAGGAGTGGTCAGTGAGCATTCACTAGATCAGGCCACAGGGGACTCAAATTAGCTGAGCTGGCTCCCCTTCACACTGTGTCCTTAAAGACTACGGAAAGAGGGATGCAACATCTAAACCTAGGCTGCCAAAGAGGACACATGAGAAGCACAATCAGACCCACCCTCAGGGCCCAGGAAGGATAGCATCCGGTCTGTGTCTGCAGGAAAAGTGATTGTGCTTATAACAAAAGAACTTCAAGTAGGTCAGGTAGGCTTATATAAGAGATCCTCTGCTTGTCTGGGCTAGGTGGAGGAGGTGGGGGTGAAGAAGGGAAGAGACCCAGGGAAGCTGACTGAGGGATAAATCATCCAGTAAGATGCTAGGGCTTGAACCAACTCTTCTTGACTCTGTCTCGGGCTCAAAAGCCTGAAAGAGTAGATTATTATACTCAGAGAAGGCCAGGATTGGAGACTCCCAAGAGCTAGCACACCTAGTTCAGTCCAACATTGTACAGATAAGAAAACTGAGGCTCTAGTAAGAGGAAGTTACCTAATGTGTCAAGTTAGTCAGCAGCAGAGCCAAGATTAGAAAATAAGCCTACAGTCTTTTAGAAGGACAGTTGTCAATTGTTTTGATTAAAAACTGTCAATTGGTAAAAAAAATAAACACCTACCCCAGTATCTAAGTGCTACTAAAGTAGTATGTGTTTTATAAAAAATCTCCACAAAAAATAGAAATTAAATGATGAGATTAACTATTTAATATATAAAGAACTTCTAATATTTTCTCCATGAGCTTCATTTTGGAAATCAGTTTTAGACATTTTCTGGTGCTCTTTCCTCCCTCTGCTCTACAGATGTCACCCCTTGAATACTACATCCAGCACCTGCCTCATCCTCCTCTCAGGGCCCCAAACAAATCTGACCCTCCCTGGAAATGAAGTGGTAAGAACACCTCAGTATGAAGGCTAGGTGGAGACATTTCTAGTATCTCCTTTATCACCAAATGTCTTTGCTAAGAAATCTGAATTTCAAATTTATACTAAAATGAAAATGTTAGTGAAAAAAGTGGGATGGGAAGAATGGGCTCCAGGCTTGGCTTGATTGCTGACTTGCAGTATTGAACTTAAGCAGATATAACTCCTCCCTGAGCTAGTTGGACTAGGTTATCTCAAATGGAAAGTTGGGGTTGTCTTTGACAGATGCTGCTGCCTTGCTTCTAAAAGCAGGTTTTGTCAAGAGACAGAAGGGAGTTGAAGGAGACATGGAAACAAGAAAGGCAGAAGAGGGAGGGGGTGGGATAAGAAAGGTCAGAAGACAAAACTTGACTATTTCAAATTTTTGTCATGGGCTACCTCTACCCAGAATAGAACTCTAGTACAGGAATGGCCTTTGGGTTCCACTGCCAGAAGGAAGAATACTGCTTTCTCCACACAGTTCAGGCCACTGGGTTCAAGCCACCTAAAGCAGCTTCCAGAAAAGAGTAAGCAGCACCCCTACCATGTGCTAAACACATTATAGTTCTAGGTTGTTTTCATATTCAATTCACATTCATAAGCTCACTAGATCCTCCCAGCAACTCTGGGAGTAAGAAGAGTAGGGATGAGACCTCGTTTTAAAGATGAAGAAACAGGATTGGACAAAGGAAGTCCCTCAGGTAACGCAGGAGCAGAGGCCAGAAGAGAACCCAAATCTACTGACTCACAGTCCAATATTTTTCTAATAATAAAAAATGGCTATAATTTACTGAGTGCTTAGTGTGTGTATCAGAGACAAATCTAAGTTTTTACATATAGTAACTTGTTTGATCCCCATTTTAAAAATGAGAAAACCATAGTTCAGAAAGATGAAGTGATTGCTGAAGGTCATACAGGGCCAGAAGCAAAACCCAAGTAGTTTTGCTCTAGAACCAGGGCTCTTAACCTCTGTTCTCCACAGCATATCCTCATGCTCCTACAGGATCACAGAACCTTCAAGGTATAGCAAGGTATAGAACAGTGTGTATATTACCATAAAAAAGAGAAAAAAGAATATATTCATATATGTTTATATATCCATAGAACATTTCTCTGGAAGGACTCACTGATGGCCTCTGCAGAAGAAGCCAAGTGGCTGGAGGGCAGGGCTAGAGTGAGACTTTTCACTGTGTACCCTCTTGTACCTTTTGAACCATATGAATGTATTACCTTTTCAAAAATAAAGTCATTTTTAAATGAGGTATCTAGGGTCAAGAGAGCTGAAGAAACTGTGTGGCTGCTTCTTGGCAGGGCTTTGGCGACTAACCGTTCCCTATTCACCTCTCTGGCTTCTCAAACTTGAAGAACAGAAGGTGTCTCTCTCCTTTCTTCTTCCAGTTTCCTCACCCTTGACATTGCTTGTCCAATCCCCCAGAAAGACCAGTACTGTAGTCATTACACAGATTTTAGCAGCACAAGTATAAATAGCAACAGTTTGGGTTAGGCTCCCACAGCCAATCTGTGAATTACAGGAAAATAATGTATTAGCATCAGGACAGATGATAAAAGACACAAAAGGCCTTCTTCCCCAAGGCCTGAGCTCCACATACTCTTCCATCTCCTTCCTCTCACCACTGTGTCTCATTGTACCTACCCACCGTTCTCCCGGGCTGAGAAAGCAAAAATAAACAAGCTAGAAAGGCTCTAGGAAATATGGCCTAGCTTGTGAGTCTGTGGTGTACAAGGAAGAGCACACTAAGGGAGAAAAAGTCAGCCTAGTTGGGTTTAAATGTCCACATCAAGGCCAGGTGAGAGTCAGCCCAGATGGTCTCAAAGGACCCTCTCAGCTTTGGTTTTTGGATTTCTACTATCATCCCTCAAGAGTTGGCAAAATACTCCAGAGATCAAGGCCCTTAAACATTATTTCTTCAGATACCTTTAGGCCCAACCCCTTAGGCAGGTCAGTCACACAGAACTTCTGTACCCAGGAAGCTGTGAGGAGGTGGGGGTGGCCAAGGTAGATCAAGTGCCTTCAGGGATCCTCCTGAAGTGAATTAAATGGGCAGCACAATTCCCTCTCACAACAGCTTAGCATCTTCTCCAACGCTTCACTGCTTGTAATATGCAAGAGACAAGTAGGACATGAGCTGCTGTGGAAGGGATGACAGGTCAGTCGGTGTGCCTCTCGTGGGTAAGCAGGACACTTCTGGGGAAGGCTGGGTCTCAGAGAGCCCCCATTCCTTGCTACGTGTCAGAGACAAAGCTAAATTTTTAACATATGTTAAGTTGCCACCAGCAGCTTACTTTTAGCACTAGAATTCATTGGGTGGTAGCTTGGGGCCATAGAAAGAACACTGAATATAATCTGAAGGCATGGCTTCTAGACCTGAATCCACCACTACCTAATCCTGTATCTTCAGGCTGGTCCCTCCTTCTCTGAGACTCAGTATCCCCATCTGTAAAATGGAGACAATACTACTTTAAAAAGGGTAGGGGTAAGGAGTTGAGAAATAGACTGAAGATAAGCTCCTAGAATCACCTCCAAAGTACCTGTAATCACACCCTGGTTGAACTCTTAATAATAGTAAAACATGTTCAACATTTTACAAGGCACTTTTCACATACTTTGTCACCATGAATTCTTGCACCCCACAATCCTGAAACTTAACAGTTAAGCCCATTTTACAGACCAGAAAACAGACTCAGAAGGAATTTGCCCACAATTTATGGGATGAGGAGAAATCTGAACTTGTGCTACATAGTCTAGTTCCCGACCCATCCCCTTCAACAAAGCAGGTGAAATGGCCCTGGGCACAGAACTTAGAATAAGACACTTTATCAGAGCCAGTACTGGCACTCGAGGCTACTTCCTCTGGCAGGTGGCAGGTACAGGCCATCTGAGATTGCCTTTTCTAGTTTAGGAAGGAGACCCCATTTCTGATGCTCCCCACTTTCCCTACATAGAGTTCCTGAGGAGCCAAAGCTATATGACCACCTAAATGTTGCAAACCTGTGTTCTGGGAAAGGATTGACCTGGCACTGAAAAGCATCTGTATGAGTGAGGGTGATCCAAGAATGACTCTGACCAACCTGACATCATGAGGTTGCCTCTCCCTGGCCCCCTTTTTGGCCTTTTTTCTACTGCTACTCTGTAAGTCAGGCTCAGTAGCTGGCATGCATCGAGACCAGCTTAGGGATAGGGTAAGTACAGATCTGTTGGTGAAGAACAAATACATCTGCAAAGCATTTTCTCAATTCTGAGCCTTGCCGGTGTCTGAGAGACAAATACTGACGATTTTACCCATAGACCAAATAAGATTCAGACAGAGGAAGGAAACCTGACTGAGACATACCCTAAGTGGCAGAATAGCAACTGAAATGTGTTTTTCTTGATCTCAAGTCCAAAGTTCAGAAACAGATATGAGGCTGTCACAGTCAACAGTAATCCACTGGGGCTCTGAGGTTGCTGCTCCAGGGCAGACCTGGCATATTCTAGCCACCTGTCTCACTGCTTCCCACCCTTCACCCAGATACAATCTAGGGCCCCCTCTTCCAGCTCCAGCCTTTGGTACTAAGGGCCAAAAAGGCCTCCCCAGGACACCCCGACCTGGTTTCTAGCTTGAGAAACTCTAAAAATAGCCCTTATTAGTGGGGCCAGATGGCCTAAGCTGGTATGCCTAGGGGCAGGGTTGTGGTCATTAAGCATGTGGCTATTCTCTCCTACCACCACTGGCCAAGGAGAGGCTGAGCCTCTGCCCCCCTTTATGCATCCTACTACTTCCCCTCACACCCTCCCACCCACAATTTAGATATACTTACTCTGGTCCAAGTTGTTACCTCATTCCCAAGAAAAACAAACTTTAATATTCAGTTACTTTAGGTTTTCTAGGATATTACTTCACAATCATATCATTCCCTAATGGTTTGTAACTACATTGGGGGATAGAGGAGCTGGCTCAAGCTTTCTGCATTGACCAGTGTCAATTTATCTTCTCCATCTGCCGGTTAACATCTCACGGCTCAGTTCTAAGTTTTGTTTGACTGGTGGAGCCTGCTATAACACATGCCACCTTGAGTATCCATTTTATTCCTGAGCTCACTGCCCTCTGAAGCCTGATTTCAGGGATAAAGGTGCAGAGCAAAGTGATAGAGGCCCACCAGATGGAGCCAGTGCCCTGTTTTGCCCACTTGGAAGACTGAGACAGCTGGCCTTAGAATGTGTTCTGCATCAGAGAGTGTCCCATAGGGATGTGTGGGGCGTGTAAGTGTGTCCCATAGGTGTGTTCAAATGTCTCAAGGTGGGAGAGTTGTTTGTCCATGTAAGTCGTTAGGAGTGTGTGCTTGGGGGTAGAAGTATATCTGAGTATGCATCTCAGTGTGAGTGTGAGTGTACAGTTATGTTTTATATGTATCCATGTGTGTCCACACACAAATTTGCATAAGCATGCCTCACATGTCTGTATATATGTACCCTACCTGTGCCAAGTGTGTGCAAGTGAGTGTGCCTTATGGTTAACTGAATGTGTGTGCTCCAAGTGTGTCGATGTGAAAGCATATCCCACATGTGTATCCCATGTGTATCCCAAATATACTGGACATATGTCTGAGTGTGTGCATCACATGTGACCTATAGTGTGTGTGTGTACATGTGGGTATGGGTAGAGGGCATGGATAGACAGCAAGACTGAACTAATTTTCCTCCTGCACAATTTGTTTCTAACAGGTGTCCTCTAAGACACTTGGATTAATCTGCTCCTAAGCAGGTCAGAGGACATGGGTTTGAATTTCATCTGTCACTTTCTGAATATGGTGTTCATAGGTGCTTTCCCCAAGAGGGTTAGCCACCACTTCATTTATCCAAGAGGCCTCAAAAATATGAGGTCTAGCAGCCAAGAGTTGAACAGAGAGACAAGACAAGGATCAAGGACCAACTATGAGACTTTGGGCAAGTCCTTGACTCTCCCCAGACAGCAGGTTCCCAAGCAGTACTGTAAGGGAGTGGGCTTATGGGTTCTTCCTCATTCTCATCCAGTGACTTTCTCAGTTTAAGCATCATGGACTAACATTGGTCCCTCCCACCACCATTACAAAAAGACAGTGCACAGATATGTGCATATGGATTAGCACCTACAGCTGTCTCGTTCTAGCTAGGCCCCCTCTAGCTCTGGACAAGCTACTGGTTGCCTCCCTACATTTGTCATTCCACACTCATTCTTCCAGTGTCCTGAGCCACCTGGAGTAAAAGGGATAAAGTCCTAAAGGCATACAATCTTCACTAAAGCTCAGGCAAAATGAGATGGGGTTTACCTAAAGCATTCCTTCCCCATCCTTTGGGATGACTGTGGGAACTAGTGACGGTACTAAGCCAGCTTTTAGGCTCAAGGCATGACCAGATAAATCTACAAAGAGAAAACCTCCAAACAGGGCACAAAGGGCCACAGGATCTAGGGCCACTCTTCTGCATTTGGCAAGGCCTCTCATGCATCCCTGGACGATATGTGGGTGGACTTATCATAGGTCAAATAGAGGTACCTGAGCTGCCTATTAGTGGTTCAGTGCCAACCTAGCCAGAGTTATATAGTGAAATCTGCCTAGTTTTCTCTGCTATCTTGATTAACTTTTATAATAAGACATAGATAGGAACAAAGTGCAGAAGGCATCTTTAGAATGAGCTCCTTGCCCAAGGCCATTTGGTATGGGTGGGTTGATAACAGCTAACTATATATGCTATGCTCTTTCTAGTACACCACTGCTTTTAAGAGGAAACACTGATAGTTTCAATTTACTTAGCCATAAAATGGGAAGAATCCTGGCCTTGCTCACCTCATAGAATTGTGAGAAAAGACAAATGTGGCAGGAATAAAAAAACTAAACAGTAGTCTTTATCTTCTTGCCCTGTCCCCGGGACAATGAGAATTTCCCAAACAAAATGATACAGATAAAGGCGAAAAGTGCAGATTTGTTCTAATTAGGTCATTTGTGCACAGCCTTCAATTTCTAACATAACTCTTAATCATATCATGAAATCCAGTAATGCTCATCACAAATTCTAGCTAAGGACCTGGGAGCAAAGAATTGTTTTTTAATTTCCAAGTGCCTAGGTGATTCTGGCTTGATGGACTTGAAAAGGCACTAAATAAAAACACAATTAACTTTGGCTTTCTTCCACATTCCTCTTTTATCTTTTCAGGAGATAGGGAGAGAGAAAGCTAGCCTGGTATTCATAGCACCATGTGTGGCCAGGTTGCGAGGTGGGTGGAGCTGGGGGTAAATAAAAGAAAGCTTCTTATAAAGAAAAAAAATCCCAGCTTCCCACCAATGACCCAAGACATGGGCTGGGACGTAGGGATTCTATCCTTCCAAGGGAGGAAAGTAAAAGAGGCCTCCAAGTTGTAACAGAGAGAAATGAGGCACAAAGACAATGGGATTTGTTCAAGGTCACCCAGCAACTAAGTTCATATTTGCAGCTCCTCTTTATTCATGTGTAAGCCTTTCACTAACAAATCATTTTCAGAGAGCCTACCAAGTGTCAGGCCCCTCCACTACAGCAGTCACCCAGAGATTTCAGCCTCAGAAAGTTCTCAGGGATTATCAGCCTCAATTATCAGAAAAGAAAACCAACTCATAGAGGCTAAGTGACTTGCCCAAGGTCACAGAGCTAAATAAACAACGACAGACAACTAGTTCAGTGATCCTTTGCTTTCTATCACACCATATAGATTTCCCTTACCATCCCTGAAAGACAAGAGCAGCTTGCAAGTCTCATGGGTCCAGGAACTCACATCCTTGCAAGGCAATGCTCTAGCTCCAGTACTGCTTCAAACATACTGTGTTTCCTTGGGTGAGCCCTTTCTCATTCTGAGCCTAGTTACCTAGCCTCCAAAATGAGGGAATTGGACTCAAGACAGCTGTAACACCCCTTTTCTAGAAGATACAGCTGTCTGGAATGATTTTAAATGGCACTGTAACTTCCAGAGCTTGAGCCCAGATCAGGCAATATATGACGATACATCCTGAGCCTCATTTTTCTCATCTGTAAAATGCAGGTAATCCCAGTTTTACCTACTTCACAGGGCCACAGAGAAGATCAAGTGAGACAATGTGAAAAACCCACTGAAAAGTTTAAGGTGGGAGAGGGATATCCTCTAGCCCCAGCTGCTTTTCTCTAAATCCAAGTAGAGAAAGTGTCTTCCTGAGCCCTCCTATGCAGTTCAATCTGGATTCTCAAGACAAGCACCTCAGGTGGTTGCAAGGTCCAAAGGAAATTAATAAGTCCCTCCACTCCCTTTAGTCCCTAGACACGAAGGAGTCTAATCATTTTGCCTGTTCTGAGACTTCCCACCATGCCAGCTCTATCAAAGCCTCTCCTAGGGATGCCTGGCTCCACCATGCCTCTTTCCCAGTGCCAAAGCACCCACTGCCCAGCCCTCCTGCCAACCAGCATGGTTCACAGAGGGAGGAGGAAGGAAGAGAGTGGGCAGAGGAGAGGCTGTGGGAGGTACAGCTAAAAGTAGATGCTGCCTTTAGGCACCACACTCTGAGGGGGTGGGGGTGGGCTCAGCACATCCTTCCTGCAGCCAGCTGGGCACGGAGGTGCATCCTTTCTCTCCTCTAATGAAGGCAGGCAGACAAAGAGATCAGAGCTGCCAGAACTATTCCCAGAGCTGACTGGACACACAGTGCTAGCCTCCTCTGGACCCCGAGGGTGGATGGCTGATCAACACTGTGCTGCTTCCAGGGCTCCCTGCCTCAGAAGAACTGATGTAGTCTGCAGGAGATTCGGTGCTCCCGCCACCCCATCTGACTGCCTGGCACCCTAAGGGCTCTGACAGGCCTGTTCCCCTTTAGGAGGTTACATAATACTCTTGTTCTCTCAGCCTCTCTGTCAGCTCTCTCTCTCCAACCGAACCTGAGAGAGCATTCAGGTCTCTGATACAGCCAAGAGAGCATAGAGCCAGAACACTATAGCAGAGGTAGCAGGTTATGGGGGCAAGGGCCTGATTTGATGACTCAGGAACCCAGACCCAGCACTGCAACCTTGGATAAGTCCCTTTTCCCTTCAGTGCCTTAATTTTCTCACTTGTAAAACAGGAAGGGGAGAGGCATGCAGATCTCCAAGGTACTCTAATCTCTGCCCCTATGTGATTCTCTATGTGAGTCCTGGCCACATAAATGAAAGACAACCCCCCAACCCGCCTCTTACATCCAAGGTTGTCCTATCTTCCAAGTAATCTGGCTGAGCTGGGCAGATCCTTCCTCACTCTTCTAATTCTAATTACCCTAATGAATAAGGTCTGCACTTGCAAGTCTGGAACTCTAGACTCTGTCTGCCACTTCTGTCCCAGGTCCATTTCAACCAGACAAGTTCTGCTTTTTCAGGTTTTATAGAGAAGCTACTGGCTCAAATTTCATTTGAGAACATGATTCTTCTACTAAATCCACTCCTCATTTTAGTGACATGGAAACCGAGGCCTAGTGGAGAAGGGTTTTGATCAAGTTCTGGGAGCAAGGTAGGTACAGAGGCACAGCTTGCTCTTAGGGGGCCCAAGGCCATTTTTTTCTCCTACTAAAGAACTGCCTTCCATATGCTGTCTCTCTGTCATGCACGCATAATTTCCTCTCTTCACTACTACTAACTCTCAACCTTGATGCTCAAAGACCAAATGCCCAGTTCTTGTCAGGGGCCTGAAACTAGCACAGAAGACTGATTAGAACAAGAAAGAACTGGCCTCAGACAAATCCCTCCCTTAATGTCTCCTTTTCCACCAGGTTGTCCCTTTGTTTCTTTCTTCAAAGTTTCCTCTTGAGTTCTGCTCTATGTCAGTGGTGGCTTTTCAATTCTCAGAGTCATGACCATATTCTGACCACAGAGTCCACTATGCAGGCTACACTGGAAGAACTGCAAAGATCTGCTGTCAAGAGGCCTGGGTTCTAGGCCAGGAATTACCACTTTCTGAATGTGTGACCTTGAGTAAGTCACTTAATCTCACTGTGCATCAGCTTCCTCAACTACTTCCAGATTTGAGGAAAAAGCCAATGAAATAACTAGGAAACTTTATTCATTTAAATTCTTATTAACAGTAGTAGTAGTATTAATTAAATGAATGGCTACTTAAAATTCTGCAGGAAGGGGTTCTGGGGTGTCAAAGCAGCCTGCCCCTTGCCTCCTAGGCTTTCCCAGAACTATGAGGCTGGTATTTTATCTATAAGAGGCAATTCTCAATTATCCATGCAACATGTATCTTTAACAACAAATACTAAATCCCATAGTAGCATCCCCCTGACACTCAGTTCACTGTAGGGCTCCCTTCCTTGTGGGCAATCAGTGTGTGCTCAATGAATACAACCTACAGTTCAGTTGTCCTAGAAGAAACCTAAGCTAAATATAATTAGGAAGGCAAGTCTATTACCCCCTAAAATCACCCTGTGCACTCCAAACCTGCTATAAGAGATCTTTGGATTACCTACAGGTTTTGAATAATATGCTTAAGCATTTTTTTTTTCGCTGTATGCGGGCCTCTCACTGTTGTGGCCTCTCCCGTTGCGGAGCACAGGCTCCGGACGCGCAGGCCCAGTGGCCATGGCTCACTGGCCCAGCCACTCCGTGGCACGTGGGATCCTCCTGAACCGGGGCACGAACCTGTGTCCCCTGCATCGGCAGGTGGACTCTTAACCACTGCACCACCAGGGAAGCCCTGTTTAATCATTTTGATCATTAGTATTAATCACAAAGTAAGCACAGATCATTAAAGCTGGAAGAAATCTTTGAAGCTATCTAATCCACCTGACCTCATTTTACAGATGAGGAAACCAAATTTCAGAGGGGAGAGGTAATTTGACCAAGGTCACCCAGCAAATGAACAGAATCTTCTGCACTACTATAGAAAATGCATAGGGACTAACTATTTTCCTGAAAGGTTCAAACCATCTCACAGCTGATAATATAAAATCCAAATAGGTCCTCAGACTACTCACTCTCTAGGGTTGAGTCCTCCTTTTTAAGGTGGACACAAGCCCCTAGAATTCATCAAGGCCCCCACAATCCTAGAATAAAATCTCACCATCTGTGAAGCCTGCCTATTCACGTGTGTGATAAGCCAGATTCAGGCTGAGCTGACATTTCCTTTGAACATAGCAGTCATTCTCATCCTTGGCTGAACATTCCTGTCACCTCAGGGAGCTTTTAAAAAAATATTGATGCCAGGGCCTCACCATGACCAACTCAATCAGATCTCCCCCAGAGATTTTAGGAATTGTTGTTAGTCTTGTTAACTCCCCAGGTGATTCCAATGTGCAACCAAGGCTGAGAACCACAGTGTAAATGGAAACAATTCAGCCAACCAAGAGAAACACACACAAAGAGTTTCCTAAACTGTTTGAAAACTAAATATATTCTTTTTTTTTAAACATCTTTATTGGAGTATAATTGCTTTACAGTGATGTGTTAGTTTCTGCTTTATAAAAAAGTGAATCAGCTATACATATAACCAAATATTTTCTTTTAAAGCTAAATCTATGATGCCCCGCTTTTCCAAAGAGGGGAAAAGAAAGTGGTACACAAAACCTACAGTTGTGGCACTGACCCTCAGGCAAATTCTGGACTCAATTAGGAAACATATGGTTTGGGGGTACTGAAAAAACTTAGGGAACCCTGGAGCCTGCAACAGGATTTACCAGGGGTAAGATGCCAAGTGACTCATATTCCTTTTTTTGATAGGGTCATTGCCTTGGTAGATGATCGCTATGAAACTAGCATACATCCTGATGTCCACAAAGCATACAACAAATCCATCATGCCGCATTATCCTCATGAACATGTTGACAGGATAGATGATGTTAGCACCCAGTGGATTCTGCACTGGCTGACCAGATATACACAAAACTTAACCAGCTCCAACTCCAAGAAGCAGCTCTGATGAGTTGCCAGAGGAGCTAGCATTAACCCTATTATATTAAACATTTCTTTGAATCAACAACTTGGATGATACTTATTCAGTTTTCAAATAATGCAATGCTAGAAGAGACTGCTAATCTGTTTCATGGCATTAAGGGGAAAGAAATTTAAAATGCCAAAAGCTAGAATAGACCAACCAAAAAAATAAGCTTAACTGATGCAATGCTAGAAGGAACTGCTAAGTTTTGGCACAATGAAGCAAAATTTTAAAAAACCATAAAGGGCTAGAGTAATGGATCAACCAAACAAAATTCAATGAGTTTGGTTCAAAAAAGCCTGAAGTTTGGTTCAAAAGGCCAACTTCACAACAGCACAGAGGACTGGACTAGACAGCAAAGGCTTTGTGCCTACAGCCCAAAAGGCTCTTAACCCTGGCTGTATGTTTGAATCATCTTGGGAGCCTTAAATATAATTTTTTAAAAAAAGCTGCCTGGGACCAATCCCGTGATAATTAAATCAGAATCTCCCAGAGTGGAGACTTGGCATGGGTACTTAAAAACTCTCCAGCTGATCTGTATGTTCACTGAGGACTGAGAACCAGTAGAAGACTGCAATATTAAATATTTCACAGACAGATCAAAGTCCTTTTGTACTTGATCCTGATCAGGTGGCACCTGGAGTAGCATGATCAGTTCTGGGCAGCACATTTAAAATATATATATAGAAAAATTAGAGTTCTTTAAAAGGAAGGACAATTGTGTGAAAACTGTAGTTCCTTCAAAACATTCTGTATTTTAGACTTCACCAATTCACACTGCCTTTCTCCTTGAAGATCCCAAATAGTGAGTTTTCATAAGACTAAAGGGAACTCTGATGTATTTTCAAGATTAAAAGGCAACATTTTATTGAATAAAGAATTCTGTGCAAAATTGCTATATAAATGAAAGGTATGAAAAAGCACTAAAAATGAAAGCAAGTAGCTGAGGAAGCTAGTATGACCTCAGGGGTGACTCACACTCTTCCCCTTCCACCTGACTCCATTCAGCTTCACACTAGCTGCGAACGATCAACTATGACTCTCTCCCACTCTTCATTTGAAAGGCAGACCCACTGGCCCATCCCACCAATCTCTCTTTTACTTCTCTCATCTGTAAAACCAGGAATAACATGTATCCCTATCCACTTCACAAGGCTGATGTGATGCTCAAAATTAGAAAAGATATGGAATTGCTCTGTAAACCCTATAGGCCCATGCACTGACAAGGGATTATTAGTATTGTCATTACTGGACTGTTTCCTGAGTCTTCTCTCTCCACTAGACCCTCCCCCCTTCTAGTTTTTCCATTCAGTACTTTGGTGCCAGGGCAAAGCACCATACCAAATACTCTTGAGTATCTAATACCCACCTAGTGACAGGAAATACTCTGGGTAGACATGAGAAGAGCTAAGCTTTGATCAAGGATTCCAGGAAAGCCAGAGACTCAGTTGGCCTAAACAAGTTGCAGAGCTAGAAATAAGAGCTCAAGAGTCTAAGATTCCCCACCTCCATCCCACTTCTTGGGGCAAAGCCACTGGGACTGAAGCCAGATGGTCTGTGGGAGGTCTTCTGAGGAGGCAGTTATTTTTGGAGAACAGGCTCAATTCCCAATCACGTCTCTGTCCAGAGCAAGTACTCCACAGGCCAAGGAGAGCAGAGGCCAAGATGGCAAACAGAGGCAAAGAGAAGGACATGCTTTAGCAGCATCCCTGCAACTGCCAGAGTGTTTCCTCTGATCACAGCCAAGCACTCTCAGTCTGGGCCTCACCATAGGGCAGAAGAGCACCTCACCCAAAGGCTCACTGGGATCCCTCAGGTCCCTAGCAACTTAATCACACACTCACACACACACTCACACACACACACACACACACACAAACATACAAGTGGATGAGAAAATCTGAGTCAGGGCCCAAGCCCTGTTCACCAAACCAATAATCAAACTGGCCTTTCCAATTTGCCCAGCCATCTCAGCTGGAAACTATTCAGAGACCAGCAACATAGAAACAACAACAACAAAAATAAAACAACAAAAAAAAGCAAATTCCACACTGCAGCTGGGCTGGGCAGGGTTCTCTAGCCACAAACAAAACTGGGGCACAGTGCAGAGGCAGATGTTACAGGTTCTGACAGATAGAGGCTGTCTCAGTGGGGGGTAAAGCACTGCTCAGTTTGTTCCCACCACGCTACCCCTTCACCGTCTCCCTGTGTCAGCCAAAAGGCATGGTTAGACAAAAATATTTTTCGGGTCCTGCAGACCTCCTTGCACTAAAGCTAGGCTGTGAAATGGCTCATTTAATCTTAAGGAGAAGGCGGTGACTATAGAGGGATTTGAACCCAGGAGCCTTCCAATAAACAGTCCCATGGCTGTAGGCCATGGGACTAAGTTCTGTAGGCCATGGGACTAAGTTCTGTAGGCCTTCTGTGGATATGTTTTCTAGGCCTTTGCAGGCAATGAGGATCTTGCCCTCTATTTGTCCCCTCCCTAAAAGCACCTCTTCAAGTCCTGCTTGCCAGCTCCCCGCTTGCTCCAGAGGCGTTGGTGCCTGGACATTTAAAGTGTGGGCTCTGGAGCTCAGCAGGAGCTGAGTGATGCAAGAGTTGCTAGGATACTGGTTGAGGACATTTTCTTGAATCCCCTAGTGGGGAGCTGGGAGCCAAAATTCTTGAGCTGGTAGCAAAAAGTTATCCTCTACAAAGGAGTCAGAGAGGAGGAAAGGGAACAAGGAACTTTGTCAGGAATAGTGGGGTCACATCAGAGAGGAAAAGCCCTCTTCCTTCTAACCCACTTACAGTAGGGATGGTCGAGGAGAGAGAGGAGGCTATATCAAGGGAGGTAGGAAAGTCTTAGAAGGGGGAAGATGAAGAGGCAGGAAAGGAAAAAAAAAAGTCAAAATGCAGAGTGTTCCACTCCTCTCAGCTGCATTTTTCATTTTCTCCCACTCTTTTCTCTTTTTGCATACCCTCACAAGTCTGAAGTAGAAATGCCAAACCTTTAGCATTCACACAAGTAAAACGTCACCCTGCTCTCTACTCCCTAAACTCCCTTTTAGCTGCTCTAGGGTGGCCTGCCATCTGGCTAGCAGCATCCCCTTATTTGCCTAGAAATAAGTTAACTTGAAAAATATTTACCCATTTCACAAACTAAATTACTGATGAAAGGGCTCTTTCAAGCCACCCCTTTGCTCTGAAGCTGTGTGTGGCAGGGGGAAAGCTGGTATGGGGGACACTCCTCCATCCTGGCACCAGTCAAATCCTTATAGGCCATAGCACAAGGAGGCCTTTCAGAACTGTGAAACTGCTGTTTTTCCTCATTCCTAGCACAACCAACCCCCATCCACATTCAGGAGTGTGCACCCCTCCCCCTCCCACATACACACACAGAGTAGGGTGTGCACACACACCCACGTACATACTGTCACACAACCTACACACATACCTTCCCAAAGGCTTTCTGCCAAGGGTCTGTCAGGCACCCAGAGGTGAAGGCTGTGGCATTTCATGACACATAATTTGTCACAAACCTGGCTCAAAGACCAGCCTTGGAGAACCCTTTCTCCCTTGGGGGAAAAAATCAAAAAGCATTCTATTGTTGTAGTCCAGTTTTCTTCCCACGTAACTAGGTAAAAAATCTCTTAGATAAAACTTAAGTTTCTCCAGATATCAGCAAACAGATATTTCCTCCCTCCCCACTCCCACCACCCCTTAATTAACATTTCATTTGCCTTTCACTTGTCTTTCCAGTTCACCAGCCTCTGATTTCAACTGCCTATGGACACCCAAAATCACAGAAGGCAAGAACATAGTCCAACCATCCCCAAATGCCAGTGTTATAGGGAATCCCAAACTTACTGAGGAGGAAAAAATTGCTCAATGTCAAACAGTCACTGAACAGAGAGGACCAAGGTCTGCAGCTGCCCATCCTAGAGCCTTTCCTCACTCTCCAACACTGTCTCAAAACAAAGTGCCCAGCTAAAATATCAGTTTACTTTAGACAATACTGTTGGAGCAAATGCAGGGAGGGATGGGGAAAGGGACTCACTAGATTCTCTTTGCAAAAATCAAGTTCTTAGTTCAACCCAGGGGCTCCCACAAAGGGACTAAAGAGTAAATAATAAGAGTGAATGCCAGCAGACTTCCCAGATCATGATTACACCATGGTACCAACTGAATTAAAAAATCAGTTGCTCACCCACACAGAACCATTGAGAGCACACCCTGAGGCTCAAAACCTCTTCTAAAGCCATAAAACAATACTCTTTGGGTCCTGAGGTCAGGACAATTTCAAGAGCCCCCTTCACAGCCTTCAAAGTCATTTCCAAAGAGTCTGAACAACAGCACATGGAACTTGAGAGCACAATGCCAGCAGATTTGCACATCACTCATGAACAGCCGCCCACATGGGTGTAGAGGGAACATGTGTGTGGATGTGTATGTGCCCTGATTCATTGCTACATGAGACATAATTGGCACTCTTTCAAGTCAGGTAAGAAACAGAATGAAGAAGACCTGCCTACATCAGTGGGCGGGGGGTGAGGGGTATTATGCACACTGGCATCAGAGACAATTTTTTTCCTGGCTTTGCCAAGAGCTTTCTTAGGGGAAACAGAAGTATACAAATAATAACAGTAGCAATATTAACAGCAACCACCACCACTACCACCAGATACAGACATGCAAATAAGTGTCAAATTGGAATGCTGCTTCTTGCTCATGTTTTCCAGAGCTTTCATCCCATTCCATCCAGACTTTTTTTCGGGGGGGTGCTCAAAACTCTCAATTTAGCATGATACATACTTTCATTTTGTCATGGAAACCTTCTAATTAGAAAGACTTCTGATTTTAAAGAACAAACAAGGAAGCAAACAAAACCACTTTCTCATTAGCACTAGCAAGTTCTATTTAAAATGTAGTTCAAGAACATCTTTGCAAATGAGATTACCCCAAAGAGGCATATCTAAATACATTATTCCCAAGGTAGGTAGAGAGCTGGCTTTTGTTGTTTTTGGAGGACATACAGAGAAAATCCCCAAACTCAAATTCACAGGTACAATCTTTGGGAAAAAGAACCAAACAGTTATTGTCAATGTCTTCTCTTGCTAATTCATAAAGATCAGAGAACGCTTTTATACCCCATCCCATGATTCCAAAGAAGTTGACATTTAATGATTTAAAAAATGTTTTAAAGGTGGCTTCTTTCCAAATTGGAAATTGTAAACCCTGTACAGCAAATTAAGATTCAGAGAACACAGTCACCAACTGCCAGCACAACGCACCCCACCACATCACTTCCCAAATTCTCGCTTCTCATTAGAGACTGAAGAATCATTCTCCCTAAATTCATTCCTTGCATCAATTTTTCCCTCTAAACATATAGTGCAATACTGTTTTCCCTAAGATGCCAGAAATTCATCATACTCTTCCCACAACCCCCCTTGCCCCAAACAAACCCAAATGCGCTTCTGATGGCAAGAGAGAAATTTTGACTGAAATTCTGTGATGGAATTTAAAGGTAGTTTTAAAGAAAACGAATTGACAAGACACCACAATCAGCAAAGCCATTGTATAAGGACACAGAGCTTGCTTCATGAACGTCACATAGGTGGAGAATGCACACACACACATGCACACATAAATAGAAAGCATTTCTTTATCAACAGTTTTACTCAAGCAATAAGCAACTACACTCACAGGCATACTTAAAAGACAAGACATAACAAAAGATTTAGGGAGAGATAATAATACCAACGTCATACATATCACAGCGAGGCCATGTTGAAGCTCAAAACGCTTTCCCCCCTGAGTAAGAAAGCTTGCTCTTTCTCTCCCTCTCTTTTGGAGGTTCTCGGGATGAAATCAAAACGAGAGTTCGAAACAGCTCAGGTGGCTGGACTCCATTCAGCGCGTTCCCAGGAAAAACATGAGTATGACATTTACAAGCAGGAGGACTACAATCACGGCAAAAACGACTACAGTTTGCACATCCAGGGTCATGGTGCAATGCAGAACACTGTAGTGTTCCAGATGGGGGGCCGGCAGATTGGGAGATGTCAGTCTCTGTTCTGTCAGACTGTCCATACAGCCACCATGCTAGAAAGGAGAGGAGGAAGTCGGGTGGTTGGGGAAGGACTGGGTTTGGCGCCCGAGTTTGATATGGGAGGGGGGGAAGGGGGAATGGGGACAGGGGTTCTTGCTTCCCCCCTTCTCAGAACTGAGCTGATCCTTCTTCCCTAGCTGAGAAATCTTAGCTTGCGCTGAAGTCGGCAGAGTCCAGCATTCTCTCTCGGGCGCCACGGAAAAGGCAAAATCCTGGCTTTCAAAGGGAAAGGCGGGGGGAACCAGAGCGAGGTTCTCCGGCGCCTGCTCAGTCTGTCTGTCCGGGGGTGCGTCCGTCCACCTGCCTGGCTGGCTACCGGTCAGTCTCGGTCTCCCCTACTCCTAATTCGCTCGCTTTCCTACGCTCTCTCTGCTCGCGGAGCTCCCGGCTGCCAACCACTCTTTCGGTCCCTGCCTCGCTGGCTCTCTTCCTCTGCTCTCCCCACCCCCCAATGCGAAGACTACGTTTTTATTCTCCGAGCGACTGCCGGCGCCTGCGTGAGGCACAACCCAGGCTGCTGACAGGCCCGCTGGCCAATAGCAGGTGCCGCAGAGGCGCGTTTACTCGCCGGGGGGCGGTACTTGAGCTGGCGTGCTACCCGCGGCAGCCAATCGGAGAACCCACGGTTCCCCCAGCAGGCCCGCTTCATCCAGCCCAGCTGGAGGCCCTGACTGCCCGTTCTAGCGTGGGGGTGGGGAGCATGTTGTGGATGAGTTGATGCAGATGAGGGGAGAGAGGAGGGAAAGGATTGGGAAAGAGGGAGGGATCGGACATAAGGGGCCAAAGGGGAGAGGGCATGGCAGGGAGGGAGGAGGAAATGAGGAGAAGACAATGAGAAGCAGGAGGAAAACAAAAGGAAAGATGGGAAGGAGAAAGAAGAAATAGGGGGATACGACGATGAAGAAAGAGAACGGTGGAGGAAAGGAAGGAAAAAGGGTGGGGAGGAGGGAAAAGGAACGGGGAAAAAGGAATCCTTTGCAGCCACTTTGGAGCCTGGGCCAAGGAGGAAGGAACGATGCCTTTAGGCCACTGTCTAAGTATTTATAGGCGACTCACAATTAGCTATATAAGTTCAGCAAATCAGTGCTGTGTACAGAACCACAAGGACACTCAACAAATTATCCAAAATCCAATTATGTTTGTTTTTCTCTGATATCTCTGCACTTGCAGGTCAGATTTCCTTTCCTACTTATGGTTTCTTTACACTATTACAGCTTGCACTCTTCCAGCATACTGGGTACTAGGAAGAGAAGACAGCTTTGCAGTGGAAAACCCTCTACAAAACTTGCAGTCTGCTTGAAATCACTGCCCTGTTCTGTGTTGGTGACCTGGTGTCCGAAACTTGGGGAAAAGCCCTGTACTAGAGAAAGGAAGTTTTCAGATTTACTCCTAGCCCTACCTCAAGCTTGCTGTATGACTTTTGGGCAACTCCATTCCCCTCTATGGGCCTCCATCTCCCTTCTGCCACATGAGGACTTAGACCTACCTGAGAATTCAGTGAAACCTCTGAACCCTCACCTCAGAAAAAGTAAGAAAATACAGCAGGCTCCTTGGCCCTCAAAAATCCAGGACTAACTTATACAGAAGATCTCTAAGGGCCCTTCTTACTCTTACATTCTAGGACTGTAAACATGAACACATAGATATTGGTGGAGAGGGGCAAGAAACTAGATTATCCAGGGATAGAACAAATTAATTTCTGGAATTTCTAGCATACTGTAGACTCGAAGAGGAATGAGAATTGCTCTCTATTCTCTAGAAATCTTTGAGTCTAGGACAGTCACCCATTTTAACTACGTGACTGGAAATTCTGAGTGAATGCAGGTCATAAGCAAAATGGCCCCTAGCCTTACAAGATAGAATAAAACCTAAAGAAACGTTCACTTTAAAATTTTGACTCATCACATCATCTATGAATGATTTGTGCCAAAACAACAAAAAATCCTGAATCAGATCAAGCTTCTAGGTCCAGCTATCAATTTATAGGCCACACAGGAGACAGAAAAACATATTAAATTGGAATACGGGGATACAGACTGTAAAAAACTACAGGAGGTTTTTTTAGCAAGTAAATAGGGAGAAAAAAAGTGTGATTGATTCAGGTGGAACTTGTGTATGTGTGCATACACACACACATTTGTGACATTTATGAGATAAATGGGAATTTGAACCACCTGATAATATTAAGGAATCACTATTAATTGTAAATGATATTGTGGCTAAGTTTAACAAAAGGGGGAGAATGGGGTATATCTCTGTGACCTTGGATTTGGTAATGGTTTCTTAGATATGCCATGAAAAGCACAAGCAACAAAAGAAAAAAAATAGATAAATTGGACTTGATCAACATTAAAAAACTTCTGTGCTTTGAAGGACACTATCAAGAGTATGAAAAGAGAATCCACAGAATGGAAGAAAATACTTGCAAATTATATATCTGATAAGGGGGCTTGTATCTAGAATACATAAAGAGCTCTTACAACTCAATTATATAAAGAAAAATAACTCAATTTAAAAATTGGCAAAGGATCTGAATAGCATTTCTCCAAAGAAACAGTCAATAAGCACATGGAAAGATGCTCAATATATTAGTCATCAGGAAAATGCAAATCAAATGCAAGAAATGCAAATGAAGGATATTTACTATAGCGTATTTGTAATGGGACACCACTTTACACATGCTAGGATGGCTATAATCAAAAAGGTAGATAATAAGTGTTGGGAAGGATGTGGAAAAATTGGAACCTTCATAACACTGCTGTGGGAATGTAAAATGATGAAGCCACTTTGGCTAGCAGTTCCTCAAAAACTTAAACATGGAGTTACCATTTGACCCAACAATTCTACCCTTAGGTATATACCTAAGGGAAATGAAAACATGCCCACACAAAAACTTGTACATGAACATGAATAACAGCATTGTTCACAATAGCCAAAAGATAGAAAGAACTCAAATGTCCATCACCTGGTGAATGGATAAACAAAATATGGTGTATGCACACAATGGAATATTATTCAGCCATAAAAAACCCGAAGTACTGTTATATGCTAAAACATAGGTGAACTTTAAAAATATGCTAAGTGAAAGAAGCTAGACACAAAAGGCTTTTATATGATTTCATTTATATGAAATACCCATATAGTTAGGATAAATACTGTTTATTGAAGTTTTTGTTTTATTTACATATAAATATAAATGTTCTAGGTTGTGATGTAAAATATATTTCTTACAGCAGGCAATGGTCAACATAGTTTGAAAGCCACTCTTCTAGATTATGTTGAGACAGATACTGGTGATCAGGACAGTACCATAATGTAAACAATTGGAATCTTTCTCCTTGCCTTTGAAAGTGCAATCTTAGCCTTTCTCCACATCACCATCTATTGACCCTTCAACCCACTGCAGCCTGACTTTCACTCCCATCATCCCATAAGAAACTGCAACTTCTTGTGAATATAAACAAATGACCAACTTGTTGCTATATCTCATGGCCAATTTTCCATCTTTATCTTCCCTGAATTTTCTCCCTCTTGACTCCATTGATGCCTTCCTCCTTCCTGAAATGCTCCATTTGCCTTGGGGACACCATCCACACGACCTGTCTGGTTATATTGTCTTTACTTCCTGCTTGGGTTCTTCATTTAGTCATTAAGGGCATGATTTCTCAAGGTCCTTCTAATCTCAGCCCCCTTTTCTTCTCATTCCATACTTGCACTGAATGATGGACCTATCCATTCCAAAGGCTTTAACTACCTACCACCTACATTACACACTGATATACCTCCTTTCAACAAAGTTACAGGACACCAGTGGGGGAATAAAACAGATATAAGTCCTTGCCTGCAGGGAGCTTACAACTCTCTGCTGATAACTCCTAGGTAGCTCTCTTGAACTCCAGAGATGAATCTCCAGCTGCCTTCTGGACATCTCCTCCTGAATATCTCACAAGAATCTCAGACTTGATAAGTCCAAAAGTGAAGTCATCTTCTCCCACCCCTGCCAGCTTCCTCCTTCCCCTGAGATCCCTGTCCCTTAGGAATGTCACACACAGAACTAGCCTAAAACCAAGGAGATATTCATAGGTCTTGCTTCTCCCTCACCTTGCTACTAGCCAACCAGTCTCTAAGTCTTGATGATTCTCTTTCTCCTTAAGGAATGTATCCTCGCTCACTCTCCCTGCTGCAAGCACTGTGGTCTCTTGTGCAGCTCTCTCTCCCCAATTCATCTCCTACTCTCCTGAACAAATTATCTATTTCAAAAGCAGTTCTGCTCTTATCAATTCTATGGTGGATACTATATATTGGTTGCTGTGGATCCATGCACCCCCCTTCTAGCCTGCCTCCCTATATTGCTGAAAAGCTAAAAACCAAAAACAACAACAACAACAACAACCTGTCATTTCTCAGACTCCTTTGCATCCAGTGCTCTGGATGTTATTTATTTCTGCCAATCATATGCATATGCACAATATTTGGAAGAAAAGTGATAATGCAGAAGCCATACTTCTGCTGTTTCTGATGGCAGGTAGAGTGGTGGGGGTTTGGGTTTTCTGCAGCCATGCTTCATTTCCATAGATCCCAGTATCTGGACACTGGCTTTGTGTCTTTGTACAAGCAGGGAATGAGACTTTTAAAATTATTTATTTATTTATTTATTTTGCCACTGAGGACTTGGAAGGCATAATGTTACTCTAGTCAATAGTTAAGGCAGCACAGCAAAGGAAACCGTAAACAAGACCAAAAGACAACCCTCAGAATGGGAGAAAATATTTGCAAATGAAGCATGCCACAACTACTGAGCCCGAGCGCCTAGAGCCCGCTAGCCACAACTACTGAGGCCCAGGCGCCTGGAGCCTGTGCTCCGCAACAGGAGAGGCCACCGCAATGAGAAGCCTGCATCCTACGGCAAAGAGTGGCCCCCGCTCGCCACAACTGGAGAGAGCCCGTGCGCAGCAGCTGTGTAACTGATTCACTTTGTTATAAAGCAGAAACTAACACACCATTGGAAAGCAATTATACCCCAATAAAGATGCTAAAAAAAAATAGTTAAGGCAGTGGCAGATTCCTAATTCCTAGATTTCAAATCAGGTGGAGTGTTCCCAAAACTCCTGATGCCTCACCTTCCTGCTCGTGGCAGAAAAAACAGCTCCTCTGGTGTTGTTCTGGGAGTCATTCCTGGAGGCCCAGTCTAAACCTTGCCCCTTCAGCCCTTCAACAAATTTTGTAAGCATCCAACTTTCTATATTAAAACTCTGCTGAAAAAACTAGACCAATTTAATTTCTGCAGCTGAACCCTGGGTTATACAGCTCCTCTGCTCAAAGGCCTTCCATGGCTTCCCACTGCCTTTAAGGGAAATTCTGCAGCATGGTATACAATGCTTTGTCAATCTGGTGTCCTTTGCCTGACACATAGCCGGTGCTTCATAAACATCTGTTGAATGCACAAATGTCTCCTTCATCCACTTGTTTCTTCTCAGAGAATTATATCTTCCAACCACAGACGGCAAGACATGATGAGACCTCAGAGAAAATGTACTCTAAACCCTCATGTTCTAGGTTAGGAAACTGAAGCCCAGAGAATGAATGTAAGCTACACAAGATTACACAACTAATTGCTGGCAGAGCAGAAACCGAAACTCTTATTTCTTGAATCTCGAAAGTACTTCTGAGAGATTTTAGACTTTGGAACATGACATTTGATCCCAGCCTATTTGCGGTTAGCTTTCTGCATAAGGTGACCATTCAACTCTGTTCACAATTTCAAAAAATTAGATGATGCTCCCACATTTCAAGAAGCACTGCCCCACCAACAGGTGTACCCACAGAGAGCTGACCAAATGAACACAAAGCAAGAAGGCGGCCATCTGCAAGCCACGGAGAGAGGCCTCGAAAGAAACCAACCCTGCCAACACCTTGATCTCAGGCTCAGAACTGTGAGAATATACATTTCTGTTGTTTAATCACCCAGTCTGTAGTACTTTGTTGTGGCTGCCTTAGCAAACTAATGTAGAAAAGCTATCAACATCTTAGTGATCAGTTTGGCATATACTGGAATAACATTAATAGTCACTTTAATAGTTTTATTAAAATTTATTCTGGATGTCTAAAAAAAAAGGATAACCAACAAGGATCTACTGTATAGCACAGGGAACTCTGCTCAATATTCTGTAATAACCTAATTGGGAAAATAATTCGAAAAAGAATAGATACACGTATATGTATAACTGAATCACTTTGCTGTACACGTGAAACTAACACAACATTGTTAATCAACTATACTTCAATATAAAATAAAAAGTTAAAAAATAAAAAAGCACTGCCCCAACCTCAAAGGCAGCCCTTCTGCTAAGTATCAAGGAATCACAGAATCTCTTGGTATAGCAAAACCCCAATTCCATCCTTCAATCTTTTCTGCAACATCCTCATCCAGTTTTAGGTCCAACACACACAACAATGGTGAGGTTCCTCTCTCCTAAGACAACCTGTTAGTCTTTGGGACAATCTCAGTTGGTGGAAAGTTCTTTCATCTCTTTGAGC
Source organism: Neophocaena asiaeorientalis asiaeorientalis (assembly GCF_003031525.2). Classification (NCBI taxonomy): domain Eukaryota; kingdom Metazoa; phylum Chordata; class Mammalia; order Artiodactyla; family Phocoenidae; genus Neophocaena; species Neophocaena asiaeorientalis. The sequence goes on along the minus strand of NW_020174485.1, from coordinate 177,569 downwards.
CAGATGTTATCACTATTTCTATCACAGCCACTGCTGAGGAGCTAATCACTCCATGAGATAGTCTGGAATATAAATGTTCCCAAATTCACATTGAAATTACTATAAGCATCCAGTATATTTCTCAGGATCCAAAGGGCCCTCATTAGATAATAATAATAATAGTTAACACTTATAGAGTGCTTACTCTGAGCAGTGTTCTAAGCCCTTTACATATATTAATTATTTTAATTCTCACAGCAACCCTATGAGGAAGATACTATTATCTTCCTTATTTTACAGGTGAGGGGACTGAGGCATAGTGTTTAAATAACTTGCCCAAGGTCACATGGCTAGTCAGTGGTAGCGCCCAGATGCAAACCCAACCCAGTCTGGCTCTAAAGCCTATGTTTTTCAATACTATGCTGTATAAATGCCACTAGGTGACACATGTTCCACCTTCCAAAAGCATCTGACATGATGTCTCCTGGGTTACAGGAATAAACTGTTTCAATGTCCTGACTGGAGTCCCAATGGCCTGCCACCCAGGTATAAGATATCTAGGTCTTAAATATTTGCCTTCTCTCAGGGAAAAGCCAATACCTGGTTGTTCTTTGCCCCGCATGGTTCAAACAGCTCCCTAAGCCCCACTTCTGTCAGGAAGCACACCCAAGGAATGCTCCACATTTTGTCCCTGACCCCTACTGCTACTCGCTTATTTGCCATCCAACTCCCACCTCAGCCACCTGATAATCCCTGATATTTGCCACAGGCAGCCTGAAGATATTGAATCCTGTCTGTTCATGTTCTTGGTTACGTATATGACTAGATGCTCTTGCACATTCATGAATGTCAGCTCTATTTAGGAGAATCAGTTCCTTGAGGACAGGAACTCTTGGATAGTTCAGTTATTCAGCACAGAGATCACCACACCTCCCAAATCAGTTAAATTCAATAAGCAGTTATTTTGACAGCTAAGGGGTACAGAGAGCCTCTCAGGAAACTTACAGTCTAGTAGGGAAAAGAGTCACAAACACACAATTTCAATGTCATACAGTAAAATATCCTAAGCACAATCAGATAATGAATAAAGTTGTTGCTGATGATTATAGAACAAATCATAGAATTTCATACTTGAAATGGGAAAAAAAAGGTTATTTCCTTCCAACCTCCCTTTGTAGGAATTCTCTCTACAGTATATGTGATGGGGTAGGGGGAGTGGAGGGGGAGGTGGAACCATCTACTTTGGGCGAGCATGGTGCTAGGTTTTTCAACATGTCATTTTATTTAATTCTTCCCAGAAGCCCGAAAAGAAGTAATTGTTATTGTTATTTTAAAGAGTAGAAAACTAAGGTTAAGAATGTTTGCATCATTTTCTCATAGACATACAAGTAGGATGTAGCAATTGCAAGGTTTAAACTGAGATCTATTTCCAAAGCCCACCTTTTTTTCTCCACTCTCTCTGATGAGTTTTGTTCAGCAGCCACTGGAATATTTTCAGTAACAAAAAAGAACTCACCCTGAAGCTTCCAAAGCCATTATTCATTTTGAGCTAAAATTCACTATACTATGGTTTCTGTCCATTTGTTAGAGTGCTATCCTCTGGGCAATGCAAAAAAGGTCTATCCTTCTAAGCAATAGTCTTCTTAAGTGTTTGAAGACATCTATCATGGGTTCAAACTCTTATTTCTCCTGGATGCCCACCTTACACACACACACACACACACACACACACACACACACTTAGTTCTTATTCCTCCTGCATGCCCTCCTTACACACACACACACACACACACACACACACACACACACACACACACACACTTGTTTTCCAAGATAAACATGACCATTTCTTTAAGCTCTTCCACTTATGACATGGTTTACAGTCCCCTCCCCAGGCTGGTTGCTTGTCAGTTTGTCCACACATCCCTCAGAACACATATCCAGGTGGGAGTGACAATGGGGAGTATGATGAAACTGTCACCTCCCTTATTCTAAACACTGGACCTTAGGAAGAGCTACCTGTGAACTCATGTTCACCTAAAATGGCTGATACTTTCATGTGCTGCTGTGCCCCCACAATGCCTTGAGAAGCTCATGGCAAAGTGAAATAAGCAGTGGAAGAAAAACTAAAACTTTTGGATGTAAAACCAGCCTCTGCTTCTTGGTAATCGTATGACCTCAAACAAGTCCTTAAACTTCCTTAAAACTCAAAAGTCTATGACTTATTTTCAGTTGTAACTTAAAATAAAGTATTGGTTGTTTTAAAATTTCAACAGCCTTGCCAAAGTTGTGGCAGGCCTGGAGTTGGTCCCAAGTGGGGTACTCTGAGGAAAGGGTGATAAGTGGTTAGCTTAAGTTAAAGAATAAAGTTGAATATAACTGTGTGGTTGTGGGGGTGGCATTTTATGGGGAAAATCAGACATAGGTTTAAGAATTTGACTCTGCCTGAGGACTTTTCTCCTAGCTATCTAGAAGTTTAGCTCTAATTACATCTCTTCAAAAGGAATCCATCCCTGACCACCCTCTCTAAAACTGAACCACACCATCACTCTCTATTCCATTATCCTGCTTTTCTTTCTAGCCCTGAAATTTTTTATAATTATTGGTTTATTGGTTTATTTTCTCCCGTTATAAAGTGTAAGCTCCATGAAGGTAGAGACTGTTTTGTTCATTGCTGTATCTCTAGCACCTAGAACAGTGCTTGGAATTCAACAAATATTTTTTAAATGATTAAATAACTAAATGGTAAATGAATGAATGAATGAAGACCAAAGCATAGTCCTGCTGATTCACAATGTAGGACGTAGAGGAAATGTATCATGGAATTATTCTCTGCTGTGGCCTGTGAATACCAACCTTTGCACTGCCTCCCCTCCCCCAAGGGCCTTTGTTAGTCAGAACTTCTCCAAAAGGGACTAAAAGTTCCAGATTACAGGCTGAGAATTTCAGGACCTCTTTGTTTTTCTGTTCCTTGTTGGCAGAAGCCATTCTAGACCGTCACTAAGAAGGAAGCCCTTCCCTCAAGAAAAATTGCCTATACCACCCTCCTGTGTCCAAAGACTGAATACATCTCTGAATAAATAACCAGGAACAGCAATTTCCTCCAGTTCCTTTGCATGCATCTATTTCAGGCCTATTTCTTTCTCTCTTTTTTTTTGGGGGGGGGGGGAAAATGCTTATTGCAGTTCTATTTCAAGCGAACTAGTGGGTCAAACAACCTGCCTCTACTCAGGTTAGAAAAGACTGGTTGGAAAAGAGCAGCGAGTCTAAAAGCCCCTTCAGAGGAAGTACAATGCTTTCATATCAGGCTCAGTATCTTTCTGGGAAAGCCAAACCCAATAATACATCAATTCAAGGTTGGGATGGGCAGTGAATGCTTCCCTGAGGACTAGTGTTTAGTTTTGGAGCCTAATCTCCTGGACAGTTCCATTTTGGGGCCTCATGACTCATTCAACCAGCTACCCTTCTGACTCCTATGTCCAAGTTTATTTATTTACAGGCTTCATTTAAACTGAAAACTGCTGAGCAGTAAGGACACTAAGCATTCATCATCAAATTAAACATGGAGTTTTGCTCAGATTAGATGCCTGACAAGCATTACATAGATAAGCAGGTAGATTGGTAGGTAGGTAGGTAGATGATAGGAATAAGTTGAAACTGCAGTAGAAGAGGAGGGGGTTAGTTCAATTAGGGAGTTTGTAAGATGCTAGATTATGTGTCAGAGGGAGTCTAAGGATTTGACTTAGGAACTGTATTTTCTATAGAAGTCCAAGGTAGTCTAGAAGTGAGGCTCTGAGTGAAGATGTAAAGAGAGTTGGACACTACCAAAGATTGGTAAAGAAAAGATGTGTGCAGGACACACAGATGGATAGAGGCTTGTAGAGATTTGTGAGGGCCAAGATGAGACTTCTGAAGCTCTCTGTGGACTGATATGGAGATATCTCAAAGATACATTATGTGCAAAAAAGAAATATGCAGAATTAATATTGTTACTATTATCCAAGGCAATCTACAGATTCAATTCAATCCCTATCAAAATACCAATGGCTAGGGCTTCCCTGGTGGTGCAGTGGTTGAGAGTCCGCCTGCCGATGCAGGGAACACAGGTTCGTGCCCCGGTCCGGGAAGATCCCACGTGCCGTGGAGCGGCTGGGTCCGTGACCATAGCCGCTGAGCCTGTGCGTCTGGAGCCTGTGCTCCGCAACAGGCAAGGCCACCACAGTGAGAGGCCCGTGTACCGCAAAAAAAAAAAAAAAAAAAAAAATGGCATTTTTCACAGAACTAGAACAAATAATTCTAAAATTTGTATGGAAACACAAAAGACTCTAAACACCCAAAACAACCTTGAGAGAAAAAGAACAAAGCTGGAGGTATCACACTCCCTGACTTAAGACTATACTACAAAGCTACAGTCATCAAAACAGTATGGTGCTGGCATAAAAACAGACACATACATCAATGGAATATATTGGAGAGCCCAGAAATAAGCCGACGCTTATATAGTTAATTCATCTACAACAAAGGAAGCAAGAATATACGATGGGGAAAACAACAGCCTCTTCAAAAATGTTGCTGGGAAAACTAGACATTTACATGTAAAAGAATCAAACTGGACTACTTTCTCACCCCATATACCAAAATAAACTCAAAATGGATTAAAGACTTGAATGTAAGACCTAAAACCATAAAAATTTTAGAAGAAAACATAGGTGGTATGCTCTTTGGCATCAGTCTCAGCTATATTTTCTTGGAGATGTCTCCTCAGGCAAGGGAAACAAATGCAAAAATAAACAAATGAGGCTACATGAAACTGAAAAGCTTTTGTGCAGTGAAGGAACTATCAACAAAACGAAAAGGCAGCCTACTGAATGGGAGAAGATATTTGTAAATTATATATCTGATAAGGGGTTAATATAAAAATATACAAAGTACTCACAACACTCAATATCAAAAAAATAAAGAAACAACAAAATGGGCAGAGGACCTAAATGGACATTTTTCCAAAGAACACATACAGATGGTTCACAGATACATGAAAAGATGCTCAACATCACTAATCATCAGGGAAATGCAAATCAAAACCACAGTGAGATATCACCTCACAGTTGTCAGAATGACTATAGTCAAAAAGACAACAACTGACACTGTTGGCAAGGATGTGGAGAAGAGGGAATCCTTGTGCACTGTTGGTGGGAATGTAAATTGGTAAAGCCACTATAGGAAAAAGTTCCTCAAAAAATTAAAAATAGAACTTCTACGTGGCCCAGCAATTTCACTTCTGGGTATACACCCAAAGAAAAAAAAAGCACTGATTTGAAGAGATATATGCACCCCTATATTCATTGCAGCATTATTTAGAAGAGCCAAGATATGGAATCAACCTAAAGTGTCCATCAATAGATGGACTGATAAAGAAAATGGGGAATATTACTCAGCCATGAAAAAATAGAATCTTGCCATTTGTGACAACATGGATGGACCTAGAGGGTATTATGCTAAGTGAAATAAGTCAGACAGAGAAAGAAAAATACTGTATGATTTCACTTATATGTGGAATCTAAAAAACAAACAAATGAGCAAACATAACAAAACAGAAACAGACTTATAGATACAGAGAAAAAAACTGGTGATTGTCGGGGGGGGGGGAGAGGGGAGGGGGGGGGGGATGAGTGAAATAGGTGAGGGAGATTAAGAGGCACAAACTTTCAGTTATAAAATAAATGTCATGGTGATGTAATGTACAGCATAGTGAATATAGTCAATAATATTGTAACATTATTAAATTGTATGGTGGCAGATGGTAACTAGACTTACTGTTGTGATCACTTTGTAAAGTATAAGAATATTGGATCACTATGTTGTACACCTGAAACTAACATAATATTGTAAGTTGATTATACTTCAATAAAGAAAGTAAAAAGAAATATGCTGAATAGTATATAAAATGTGTGATTTTGGGGGTGAAAAAGAAAGAAAATAAGAAAATACTTTTGTATCTGCATAAAGAAATTCTGGTGAACTCTAATGGGGGAACCTGGGTGGATAGGGGTCATCCATTGTATACATATTAATAGTTTGATTTTTTAAACCATATGACTGTTCTATTCATTAAAAATTAAATTTTAAAAATGTTAAATACGCTTTGTGATCTTAATAAGCTCCCTCCCCCTTTCTCTTTCTCTCTGCTTCAATTAACCCGATTACAAAGAGCCCTACACTTAGAAGGAAGCAGTATAGCTTGAGAGTTCAGAACACAGGGATTAGAGTCAGCTTGCTGAGTTTCAACCTTAGTTCTGAGAATTGCTGGTTGTATGACCTTGAGCACGTTACTTAATGTTTTTTAGTCTCACTTTTCTCATCCTTAAAATGGGGAGAATGGTATAATGCCCTGGTACTCATTCTGCCTTTCACTTTAAGCAAGCCCCAGACTCTCAGTACTGTAGTTGTCTCACATGAAAAACAGGGAGATTCTTATGGTTCTTGGTGAGGATTTAATGAGTGAATACATGTAAAGTGCTTAGAACAATGCCTGGCACATAGTAATGCTCAGTAAATGATAACAATTACTATTATTCGAGAGTTTGAATATTATCTTTGCCCCCAACTTTAGGCAAAAACTATATTTTCTGAGCCTCAGTTTTCTCATCTATAAATAGAAGAAACAAATAATGACTACCAAAAAGATGATGAAATCATGAAGTTGAAAGTGCTCTATGGATTAAAACATTTGGTTAAGAAAAGAAGAATTGTTATAGTAGAAAAAGGTGAGGGGCATACTAAATGAAGATTCTACTTATTCAATGCTCCCCACCTCACCTCCAGCATTCTGAATGAGGTCATATCTAAGCAGCAAGTGGAGGTCTTTAAAGGTCATGAGTCACTTCTGTATTAAATGTCAGAAGATTAGTCCTGGTTCCCACTTCTCTAAAGCAGAGTGGCGAAAAGGGGCTGCACACCAGTGGTTGCCACTCCATCATGAGATGCTAAATGTTTCTGTATAAGTGTTCTTATTTCTAGGAGGTGCTGAGGTTCATTGATTCCTCTGCTATCCTTAGCAGCTTCTGTGAAAGGAAAGAAAGTTGCACTCAGTCCTGAAGGCTCACTCTCCCCCCTTCATACATATAACCAGTTTATGAAGTACAAAATAAGTCACTTAAGCAGGAGTACCAATTCTCCAGATCACAGCAAACGGCGCTTACAGGCTCATTTTATGATATTATCTGGTTTGCACCTCACAACAGCCCCAGAAGGCTGGCAAGGAGTGAGGGGTAACAGTTCCCACTTTATATAAGGGGAATACTCTGCTTCTCAGAAGGAAAGTGACTTAGCTCTCACCACTTCGTGGGAGAATGGAAAGAACAAATAATTTAAAGCCAGAAAACACAGTTCTTGGAAAAGTACTTTAGAATCTTTAATGTTCTATATATTTGGGATTTTTAATAAACTGCCATGCCAGGGCCAGGACTATAACCCGAGTTTCTTGTCCTCTAGACCAGAACTCTTACTGAACTGATGATGGAAAAGAGAACAGCAAATACGGATCAAGAAAAATTATCCCCCAAGAATAACTGCAGCTTACATTTAAATAGAACTTCACAGCTTCTTAAATAGGCCTTTTATCACATTTCAACCTCATTGCAACCTTGTGAGGGAAGTGCAGCTAGAAATAGGAAACTAAAATTTTAACCCCCCCTACACATACTTCTTATCCCTCTTCCCTGCTGTATTTTTTCTCCTTAGCACTTAGAACATAGTATACGCTTTATGGAATCATTTGCTTAGCATGTATCTGCCCTAGTAGAAAATCCATTCCACAAGGACAGAATTTTTGTCCGTTTTGTTCACCATTCAGTGTCTAGGACAGTGCCTGGTACATAGCAGATGCTCAATAAATATTATTAAGTAAGTGAAGGAAATATCTATGTGGCTGTGTGTATGTGTGTGGGGGAGAGAGAGAGAGAGGGAGGAAGGGAGGGAGGGAGCGAGAGAGGGAGGGAGGGAGCAAGAGAGGGAGAGGGGGAGAGAGAGAGAGAGAGAGAGAGAGAGAGAGAGAGAGAGAGAAAGGCCCCATTTTGCATATTAGTAACCTGATATCCAGATTAGTCAAGCAATTGTCCCAGGAAGGACTTCTGAAGCTTCCCATTTCAGCCTGTTCCCTTCACCTAACTGCCTGGCTGGTTCAGGGACATCTTACCTCTGCAAAAAGGAACATTTACTGCAAATGCCTCTGCCTTTTCTATGGCCAGCTTCAGGCATGGCTGGCTACAGGCAGCCTGAGGTTCTTCTCCTTCATCAGTTCACTCATCCATTCCACAAATATTCACAGGAGTGCCTGCTATGTACACAAAAGGCATTCTGCCAGGCTTCATTGACCTTTACACACCCAAATACATTTGTCTCACAAACACTCAAATGGCTTCCCTGAGTTTTCACAATCTCTGGTATTTATAATGGTGAGGGAGGAAGGGGCAAAAGTCATTTGAGTTCTCAGCATGTGGCCTGAGGGTCCTGCTCTCTTCCACAACCTACCTGGCAGTTTCATGCCTACCTCATAGGATTGTTGGGAAGATTAAACTAGATACACATGCAAAAACTTAGAGCAGTGCAGTGCTTGGCACAAGGTGAACGCTGGCTTGGTAAATGTTAGCTATTATCCTTAAGCCCTACTGCATTCGTGATCTTATTGCTGATACCCCTTACCTCTGGAATGAAGGAGACCAAGCAAAAATCCACTCCTGGCAAGCGGGGAAAGTAACGCTCAAGGAACTACTATAGAATTACAGATCTATTTCTCATCCTGGCTCTGTTTGAAGATAGATGTGTGGAAAAGATACTTCATCTCTCCCAGTCTTAGTTTCCCCAACGTTTAAGTATAAAGAGTGTTGTGATGCCCACATAAATTCACATATGTGAAGGTGCTTTGAAAATGCAAAATACCAAAAAAAGTGAGGGATTATTATTGTATTAAAATAATAAAGATGATTATTAATTGAACCCTTGTTATGTGAAATACACTGTACCAAGTGCTTTACATAGATTAGTTTCATATTTACAATAGTACCAATGACCAGGTACTACTATTATTTCAGTTTCACTGATAAGTTGTGATAGTTAATTGTATGTGTCAATTTGTCTGGGCCACAATGCCCAGATATTGGGTCAACATTATTCTGGATATTTCTGTGAAGGTATTATTTTGGGTGACATCAACATTTAAATCAGTGGACTGTGGGTAAAGCAGATTATACTTCACAATGTGGGTGGGCCTCTTCTAATCAGTTGAAGACTTTAATAAAACAGAGACTGACCTCCCTCTAGCAAGAAGGAATTCTGCCAGCAAACTGCCTTTGGACTCAGACTGCAACTCTTCCCAGCTTGCTGGCCTACCTTACAGATTTGGGATTTGCACTTCCACAATCACGTGAACCAATTATTTAAAATAAATCTCTCTCCCTCTCCCTGTCTCCCTGTCTCCCTCTGTGTGTGTGTGTGTTTATTTATTTATAAAGTTGACTCTTGAACAATGCAGGAGTTAAGGGCGCTGAGCAACAGCACAATTGAAAATCCACCTATAACTTTACAGACAGCCCTCCTCTGTATCCACAGTTCCACATCCATGGATCATATAGTACTGCAGTCCGTATTTTTGGAAGAAAAAAAAATTCACATATAAGTGGACACACACATTTCAAATCTGTGTTGTTCAAGGGTCAACTGTGTGTGTACACACACACACACACACACACACACACACACACACACACACACACACATATCCTGCTGGTACTGTTTCTCTGGAGAACCTTGACTAATATATAAGGAAACTAAAGCTTAGAATGGTTAAATCCCTTGCCCCAAATCACACAGCTAGTCAGTGGCAGAGCCAGAAACCTAGGGGCCATCTTCCATATTTCCTTCCTGTTTTATACCTCTCTCACTCAATCCAGCACCAATTTCCATTGATTCTATCTCCAAAATTGTTGTCCAATCTGCCCTCCTCTCCTCAGCTCCAGTGACTTCATTTCTGCAGCAGTATCTCAACTGGGCTTGCCATCTCCATTTTCATCCTCCTCAATCCATTCTCTATAACCTGCAAAAGTCAACTTCTCAGATCATAAAGCAGATCCTACCATTCTACTGCTACAAATGCTTCCTATTGTACTTAGAATAAATAGCACTTGTCAGTGCCCAGCACTATCACACACACTGTGAGCATAAATCAGTCTTCACAATAACACTATGGATAGTACCATTATTATCCCCATTTTTCAGAGGGCATAACTGAGGTACAAAAAGGTTAGGTAACATGTCCAAGGTCACTAAACTAATAAGTGGAAGAGTCAGAATTTGAATCTAGGCAGTCTGGTTGAGAGTGTGCTATTAAACACAGAGCTATACTGTCTTTGAGTATAGCTGATACACACCTTCCCTGGGCCTGCAAGCTCCCTGGGCCTACAAGGTCCCGTGTGGGCTGGTCCCTGTCTGACTTTCTGCCTTCCTATCATGCCACTTGCCTCCTTTTCTGCCTGTGCTCCAGCCATACAGGTCTTCTTTCTATCCCTCAAGCATACCAAACTATCTAAACCTTAAGGACTTTGCACATGCAATTCCTGTTGCCTCTCTCAAACTCCCCACGAACTTCACTATCTCATCCTTTATTTTTTATTATAATCCAAATTTGTTAGGATTTTTCCCCCACATAGCTGACTCAGCCTAAATGTCACTACCCTGGTATGTCACACGGGCCCTTTGACAAAATGTTTCCTCATGGCAATAGGACTTCTTAGAGCTAGCTGAATGCATTTATTTCCCCCCACTGCCTGGTTTCCATTATTGAACAGTTTAATCACTTGCAGAACTAGTCATATTCTAACACACACACACATAAAACGTCCCCCCACACCAAAAACAGCACAATGAGCAAACTTCTCAAAACAACGGGCTAAGAAGAAGCTCCTCTCATCATGTCATGGGGCTGTTTGGGGGCCTTTTTCAGTCCCTCCTCAAGCAGAGAATTCAGGAAGCCTTGGGCTGGGGTGGGAGTGATATTTCCTTGTGAATGAAATTCCTGTTGGATCTCTTGGCACTCAGAGAAGAGTAAAGTTAGGTCTCATCTTCTGAGGGCTGAATTCAGGGCAGTCGAAAAGATCATATTCTACCCACCCAAGTGTATATCCCCTCTGTACTGTTAGGAATAATAATTCTTCCCCATATGGGTAGAGAACAACAAAGTTCACACAGCCCCTTTCTGTCTACACTCACACATATGATTCTCACAGCAAACTGGGAAGATAAGTGAGACTACGTGATGGTTAATTTTATGTATCAACTTGACTGGGCCACAGGGTGCCCATACATTTGGTCAAAAATTATTCTGGGTGTTTCTTTTCTTTTTTCTTTTTAATTGAAGTATAGTTGGATATGGGGATTCTTTTCCCAGTTATACTCACTTTGTGGTCTTAGGTAAAGCACCCTCCCTATCTGAGACTCAGTTTTCACAATCTATAAAATGAGTGGTATTAAAACATTTTGTGTGGGAGGTAGGGAGAACACAGAGAAAGCAAAACCCTTTTCCAAAGTCGTAAGCAACAACCTAACATATGAAGCCAAAACCCAGGTGCTCTGGATAAATCAAAAGTAGGAGACCCAAATTTCTGCCTGCCCTTGTCTCCCTCCCTTGAGGCACTGCCATGGTAACCCTAGGGCTCTGAGGCAGGGGACCTGCAAACCTTTTGTGTAAAGGGCTAAATAATAAGTATTTTAGCCTTTGCAGGTCATATAGTCTCTGTCACAACTACTCAAATCTGCCTTTGTATCATGAAGGCATAATGAGCATGGCTGTGTTCTAATAAAACTTTATTTATGGACACTGAAACTTGAATTTCATATAAATTTCCATGTAATTTCATATACGTGTATCACAAAATATTGTTCTTCTTTGAATTTTTCCCAACTATTTAGAAATGTAAAAACCATTCTTAGTTTGTGGGCTGGAGTTGGCCATCAGGCTATAGTTTGCTGACCCCTGATCTAAGGAGTTAGGCTAAATTATACCCAACGTCATCCAGCTTGAACATTAAAGCTGAGGCAGCCCAGAAGCAACATGAGCACTGTAGAAAGTAAAGCCTGAAATTATACTGTTGCCATGGAAATTCCAGAAAGTAGATAACAGAGTAGAGTGGGTCTGCTCAAGGGTAGGAGACTACCACAAAAAGGAGAAGGCTCAAATTCTGATCTAACAGATCTAAACCCCTCACTTCCCCAGGCTGATCTGTATTTTAAACTACTTGGTGGTTCATCTACAGTCAGAACTTCAACTGTGACCAGTGCCTCCCAATCTTCCTCTGAGCTCAATATGTAGATCACCAACTGGCCTATTGGATATCTCCCATTTGAAGCTGTTCAAACATCTCAGACTCAACTTGGCTCAGACTATACTTGTCATTTCCCCTCTATAAATGCTCCTCCTCATTTTGCATTCCCCATCTCTGTGAAGGATATCACCATCCACTTGGTCTCACAAGAAGACTGTCACTGGGGGGAAGTAAAGGAAGACAAGGGCACCTCAAGTTTTGATTGATACTTCACCAGATTGATGACAGTATTTTTACTATTGGCCACATCTGTCAGGCTGTGGCTCATAGTCCAAAGCTGAGTTCAAGCCCTAAGTTTCTGCATTTCTACACTGGCACACATACATGTGGATTAACTGTAACAATAACTGCAGGTTGTCTTCCAATGGCCCCTTCTTCCTTTGAATCAGAAACCTTGCCCCTGATTGTTAGCTGTGCACATAACCAGCCAGTTTACATAACTACATTTCCAAGTTTCCCTTGCAGCTGGGAGCATCCATGTGACTCAGTTCCTACCAATTAGATGTAAGGAGAAGTATTAAATAGGACTTCCTGGAAGGCTTCTTTCAAAAGGAGGGTTAAGCCCTTTTCCTCCTCTTTTACCCTCCCTTCATGCTACCTAGAATGTGGATGTTAATAAATGTTCTGGAGCTTCAACACCCATCTTGGATCATGGAGCAACCTCAAGAATAAAAGCCAAAGGCTAAGGATGGTGGAGCAGAGAAGTCCCTAAAGACTTTCTGAAGGTACCATATTGGCTCAGATATGCCTATATTCTGACTTATTTTATGTGAAAGAATAAAACCTGTGTGTTTTAAGCCAGTGTGAATAGGTTTCTGTCATTCATACCAGAATTAAATCAACCATTAAACTTACCAGTTGTCATTGTATCTTACTTATGCAGAGATTTCCACCAACTCAAATGTTGTGGCTTTTATATAGGTAACATGAAATTTGGCATGGAATTAGTTCAAGATTCCATATTCTCCAAAGCGGTGCCATACCAAGGGTGGAGCAATAGGAGTAGGAAACCCTTAGTGCAGGCAATGAAATAGTGTACTAGCTATAGAATTTTTTAAGACTAAAAGTCAAAGTGTACTTTTATTATCACTATGCGCCAGCAATTTTAAATAATGCCAGTAACAAAATACTCCTCCTTGAAAAAAAATCTTTTGTTGGTCAAAGCTCTAAACAATTGTTGTTATTACTGAGTTTTAGTAATATATTCAATACATAAAGTTTCAAATTATTACATTTGATTACTTATCCTTTAATAATATTGTATTCTACATGGAAGTTGATTCAGAGTCGATTCAGCTGATTCCAGTTATACATTTGCCACCTTCCCACATACACACAGATTTTACATGTGTTCCCTCAGTTCATTTTACTTTGGAAAGGTTTAAGACCATTCAAGGTAGCTTTGGGTGCATTTCATGTCTGCAAATCCTTCTGGCACTATATGTTCCAGAATTTAAATAGTAGATTTGAAGTAAACAATGATAGCACCACAATTGTAAAGTCAAAGAGACAATGTAATTTATTTCAATGCTGTCATCTATGTGACCAATTGGAGTTTTTATTTGTGCTTAAAATATAAAACAGAGAAGATAATATGAACTGTAAAGTGTAGTATTTTTGTTCAATAAGTACACATTTTAGATCATATATGAGACGTTACTGAATTTGAATATCTTTAAAATTGAAGTTTATTCTTCTTTTTCATTGTTATTTGAAAATTAAAAAACACAAATCAATAAAATAATTATTAGTACTGATTAGTACATGATTATTACTGAAAATAATTTTGTCACATAGAGGAGAGAGTATTAAAAATGAGCCATTCCAGATGTCACATATGTTAAGTGTATCATATCTTCAAAGTACTAATAATATACTTAATATTCTCCAGAATCCCAGAAAGCAAGAGATTGGTTCATTGGTAATCCACACAGAATCAACCCTCAATTAGCCTCACTAGAGGCCAGGAGCCCAAAGCAGATCATTGGATCATTGACATAGACACAAAATTCCCTTGTACGCATCCACCCACTCCGTGTTCATTCTAGCTCCACACTCAGTCATTCAAGATTTGGATGGGTGGTCAGAAAGGAGAAAGACACAGACCATCTACAATGCTGACTACAGCCCTTTCATACAGATTATCATCACCTTGGTCCAAGCCACCATTGGCTCTAGCCTGGACTATTTTAAGACCCTCCTCACAGGTCTTTCCTTTGCCCCACTACAATCTATTATCCTCTTAAAATTTAAGTCAGATTATTTCCCTATCTGTTCAAAACTACCCATCTCACTCAGATTAAATGTCCCCAGGACATTGGCCTCCTTGTGTTTCTTAAACAAACGAGCTGTGCTCTCTCTCTCTGCTGTTTCTTATGGCTAGCACTCTCCTCACCTAAACATCCCCACAGACCTTGTTCCTTCACTTCACATCTCTGCTCAAATGTTCCTTAGTCAGAGAGGCTCTGATTGATTTATCTAATATATCATCCCAGCCCTATCTCTCTCTATTCTCTTACCAGTTTTTCTTTTTCTTCTTAGAGCTTAGCATCTCCTGACATATTGTGTAGTCATTTGTGTAATTGTTTAGTGAGCTCCCTTGACCCTCAGAATGTAAGATCCATGAGAGCAGAGAATTTCTTTTTGTTCACTGCTGCCCCCAGCACCTAGATCAGTGTCAATTCATAGTAGACTCTAGGTTTTTGTTGAATTAATTAATAAGCTCAATAGATCCTATGAGATAAGTTACCTTGTCCCCATTTTATGGGTGAGAATACTGAGAATGGAAGAGGTTTGACAATTGTCAAGTGTTTCAGAGCTGAGAAGTATACAAGCCAGGCCCCTCAATGTCAGACTTGTGATTCTGAAACCAGCTTGCTTTCCACTCTAGGCATACTGCCTAACCCAGCACAAACTGCCATTGCAGACACAAGCTATGAATAAATACACCGAACAATTTACCATCAAAAGTGAACTCACAGTATTTTTTAACACTGTCCACTGAGATGGAGTTTATTCTGTAAAATGCCAACTGATGTTTTACTGTTCAAGGACCTTTGTGTAACATGTGACACTTGCAATCAGTTACAATAGTCAAATGTTCAACAAAGAAATCTCACTGTTATGAAGAGCTCAATCTGGATTTCAAGGGCTTTGCAAATGAAAGAACAAGGAGCAATGACCTTTTGACTAGCCATATTATAAAATTGTGGCTAAATATATACTCCTATTTTTTCCTAACAAACCACCAGTTAAAATTTACCCAACATTTACTTCTAGGAAACTGAGAATCTCAGACCTGGAAGGAATTTTGGTAATCATTAATAGCTCCATTTAATAGGTGAGAAAACTGAGGCTCAAAGCACTCCTGTTAAACATCAGGGCCAAGGTTAGAAGTTTCCTGCCTTACAGGCTATAATAGAATTTACTACTCCTATCTCTTGAATTCTGGCAAATAGTTAAATAAATGCTTTCATCATATAATATTCACTACTTCAGTCTCCTAAAAATATTATGAGATTTCTCCATCAATCTCTTTAATTACATAGTCTCCACAAGTTTTCTGTTACTCTCTCCTTTCTCACACACAATTGGCAAAACTTCAGATTTCTCCATTAACTTAATCTGTTGTCAATGGGTGGCTCTGGACCCCTATACTACAATATATTTAGTAGAGGAAGGAGGTCTCACCTAGACCCTGCTGCTAGAAATACTAGGACTGTCATGGGTGTTATTCAGGCAAAATTCATGGCATTAGTTCATCATGAAGGAAGTCCTTTACCAAGATCATGACTCTTTGTTCCTTTCTGCCTTTATCAGCACCATTTGATGATTCTGTGTAGCAGTGGAGAGGGACAGTGACAGAGAGTCAGGAGACTCCTTTGCTGGACTCAGTTTTGCCTTCATGGAGCTGTGTGGCCCTGGGCAAGTCTCTCCCACTCTCTGGGTCTCAACTTTCCTGGATGGACAACAAGGATTTAAAGGTCTTTTCCTGCTCTATGATTTTCTGGTTCTACAAACATTTGAAATAGCTTTATGGGACTCCAGGGAAAGAGGGAGATCTGAGAAGAGTCTCTTGAAGTGCTGGCAAATACAAACTAAATGACTTCAAGAAACACTGAAACAGAGGTCTAAGGAAACTGCGAGGAAGGGAAGAGAACAGCTCCTCTGAATACAGTCATAGCCCACACCAGATTCCCTGCTCCTTTCCAGAATGGGAGCAAAAAAAGGAGTTAAAGATCAATTTTTGCCCAGCAGCTTCAGACTACTTTCCTTCAGCTCTAAGTTATGGGTGGCAGTTCAGAAGTGTGGGCTGGCATTGCCATCAGTGCCTGCTGATCCAACCCAACTGCCCTCCAAGACCCTCTTGCCCATGCCTCCCAGCTGAGGACAAAGGCATTGTGGCCTCCCATGCCCCAGAGTCCCTGACCAGACCTGAGCTACCCCTGGCTGAGTCAGAGAGGCATCAAGATGCAGCCACCATTTCCTCTCTGCAAAGGAAGTCATTCCAAGGTCTCCAGGTGGAGAACGGAGCATCATGGCATACAATGAACTGTTGGACGATGATACGAAACACACACACAAGCACACACTCCTTGGATGGGCGGGGGGAGCTCTCCTAACTGAATGGGGCCCAGATCCATTTCCAGGATGGCAGTTTCTGTAGCTGTCTCTCCTTGACAAAGCCCGAAGTGTGGACAGGGTGACCCCAGCCCAGGCAAGGAAGGGCTTCAGGACTCCCCCAAGCAGCTTCCCTGAGAATGGCTCTCTGGCTCGTCCCAGGAAGGAGATACACGCAGCTCTCCCATACTGCCCCCTCCACAATCCCAGGCTTTGTGACTACCCCTCCCTCCCAACCCCGTGCCATATCCCCCAATCACCCCACCCTTCTGCGAGACTAACTGCTCCCAGAGAGCCCCTCTACCAGCCGCCTTGCCTCTCTGGTCTTCCAGGTGACCCCCCCACACACACACACTCGGGGGTGGTAAGAACGGGGACGGAGAAGGGAGGGGGTTTTCCTCGCAGGCAGGCAAGCAAGGGCTCCTAAAATGGCCACAGCAAGCTTGCTGGTATCTCAAGGACAGCGGAGAGGGCGGTGGGCAGAGACTAGGGGGCTCACTGCCTGGCGGCTGGTGAAGGAGCTGGGGGTGGGGCTAGGGGACTGAAGCTCAAGCTGGGGAAGCTGCGGTTATGTGCACTCACCATTCCCGATCCACCCCTTATCCACTGCATGGTGCTAATGAAGTCCGGCTTCTCCAAGGCCCCGGTGGCTGGCGCGGGTTGTCTCGGGCTGGCTGGGCTGGCAAGGCTGGAGCAAGTGAAAGCCCCAGCGCCCCCTCCCCCTCGCCTCCTTCACAGCCCTACAGCCCAATCCCCTTCGCTGCGGACCTCGCCTTCATTCACGTTGCTTCATCCCTGCAGGCAGGCTCTGCCTTTCTGCCCCGCAGCTCCCGAGGTGCTTGGCCTGGGGAAACGTGGGAGGGGGACTCCCCACCGACTGCCTTTGTCCCCTGCTGAGGCTTGAGATCTGGGAGGTGGGGTGCACGGAGAGGTTGTGGGTGAATAACCTCCGCCCAGGAGAAGGCAGCTGCCACCTCTGCTTGCCTCCGGCTGCGCTGGAGTTAGATGCTGTTTATTGTGGGGCTCCCCAATTGTGTCGAGTCAGCAAAAAGTCCTTTCCAAACTTGCCAGAGGTGTTGGGCCAGCCTTTTAAACAATAAGATCCTGCCCGAGTGGAGCTATGCCAGCACTCTCCCGCTTTCGTCCCTCCAGGACTCCCTCTACATAGTCCCCTGGGGTCTTCTCTCCTAGTGCTACTCTCTTGGGGATTTCATCCTCATTATCACTTTCACTTCTCAGAACAACCTTGTGGAGGCAGGCATTAGTATCTCCATCTTACAGATAAATAAATAAATAAATGATGGAGGAGACCTATCTAAGGTCACATAAAAAAGGTAAAGTCTCAACTTTACCCTCTGCTGCTTTCCAGGTTTCTTTTTGCTATCATTCATACACACACACACACACACACACACACCCTCAGGATTCTTCCTCACACCCTTAGGAATATAAAAGGTAGCTTGTTGATGAATGAATTTTCCATTTGCTTATTTTGCTGAGAATAAGTCAAACGAACATCAGCAAAACAGGCAAACGGAGAAACCACACACCTCGTCATGATGCCTCTAACTCTGGGCAATTCAACCCAGGCTGGCCTCTTTGCGTCTGCTGGGAGTTGATGCTGTTGGTCACATTCACACCCATTATCATTGCATATAGTCTTAAAATAACCTTGTGAGGAAGACATGACAGGGAGTGTTAATTAATTAGTCCCCTATTACAGACATGAACATTGAGGCCCTGAGATTGAAAAATATTTGCCCATGGTAGCACAACCAAACAGGACAAGAATCCAGTGCTCTGGGCCCACAGGGAAGTTCAGGAAAGAAAGGGATTACAGAAACAGAGGTTGCAGCTACAGCAAGAAGGAATTAAAATATGACATCAGAAAGAAGTGCCTGAAGGTGAATGGTATGAAGACATCACTGGCCCCACACACCACCTTATTGTCCTCTACTTCCTAGTAAACTCTCCCCTCTTCATCCAAGCCATTGTTTTGGCCAAACAGCTGGCCAAATATTGAAGCAGCTGCCTTAATGAGCACCCTGTCCTGGGAGGGGTATACGCAGAAGCTGAATTGTCCTTTGGCAAGGGATTCCTGAATCAAATGGGAGCTTAGCCTGGGTGACCTTTCAACTTCCTCCCAAGTCTGATGGTTCAGTAATCAGAAATTCTGCAATGTCTCCTCACTTTCTCACCTTGGGGCCTTCATTCACACTGAGCCTCTTGGATGCACCGCCCCTGCCAACCAGCCCATTCAAGCTGTCATGACTCTTTAAGATCTCTTTAAGACCTGGCACTAAGCACACAGCCTCTAGAAAGCTTTCCCGGAATACTCTAAAACCTGATTTTATCATCTTTCATCTAACTTCTGTAGCACCACCATTTAGCTTTCTCAACTGAAAATGATCTTTTACTTGTTATAGGCTGAATTGTGCCCCCTCCTAAATTTGTATGTTGAAGTCCAAACCCCAATGCCTCAGAATGTGACTATATTTGGAGACATGGTCTTTAAAGGGGTAATTAAGTAAAAATAAGGTCATTAAGTTAGGCTCTAATCCAATATGTCTTGTGTCCTTATATGAAGAGAAAATTTGGACACAGGTTGGTATAGAGGGAAGACCATATGAAGACAAAGGAGAAGACAGCCATTTACAAGACAAGGAAAGAGGCCTCGGAAGAGACCACCTTGATCTTGAACTTTCTAGCCTTCAGAGTTGTGAGAAAATAAATTTATGTTGTTTAAGCCACCCAGTCTGTGGTACTTTGTTATGGCAGCCCTGACAAATTAACACACTGGTCATGTATATACTTTTCTTTTTATTGTCACTTAAGTGGAAATATAAGTTGTTTTTTTTAAACTGGGGGCAATGAATTACTAACCTTGCTATCTCCTACAACAGTGACTGGCACATAGGTGATATCCAATAAAACCTGGATTGTCTTTTAATAGATACATTCATTCAACAATATTATTGAGCTCCTATGTGCCAGACATTGGGATAGCTACTCAAGATACAAGACAAAGTTTCTCACGGACTTTAAGATGTACTTAAATTGGAAAAGAGATAAACAAAAAGTAAGTACACAAATAGGATAATTAAAGGTTGTGACATATGCTCTGAAGCATATAAACCAATTTATGTGATAGTGAGAAGCCCTGGGATTATGGAAGTTGTCTATATCAATCATGATCCAGTCAAGAAAACAGAAGCCACTCTAGGTCTTTTTTTTTTCCTTGGGACGTGGGCCTCCTGGACCGGGGCACGAACCCACATCCCCTACATCGGCAGGTGGACTCTCAACCACTGCGCCACCAGGGAAGCCCCCACTCTAGATCTTTTAAAGAGAGAACATTTAATACAGGGAACATATCACACTGCCAAAACAAAGAAACCAAATAGGGGATGGTGAGGCAAGCCAGCATTTAGCAACCACAGAAAACTGCTACCACTCCTAGAGATAGATGGTTTATGGGAAAAGGTAATGTTGCCAGAACCCAGAAACTGGTGCTAAATTGAAGCTAAAAGCATGGAGTGGGTGGTCTGATGGTGCAGATGCCATGATTGGAGGAAATGTCCAACAGAAGCTAGAGTCATTGAGGAGAAATAGCCACTTCCAGAATATACCTCTCTGAAGCCGGAGGTGAAGGAAACACCCTGGCTTCTTCCCTCCTCCTGCCCACTAATCTCCCACAGGTGTCTCCCATTGGACAAAATAAGTGAGACAACAAGGGAGCATAAGAAATTCAGTTTGCAGGAGAAGAATGGAGAATGGATCTGAGGGCAAACATTCCAGTGTTAATGTATATGCCTAGAGACTCTTATAGAAGAACAGATGTTGATCCCATAGGCATAGACACTATTGAATCCATTATGTCTGGAGTACCTATTTGCCTAAAACATATGAGCAGTTAGAGGTGTTATAATGTAGAAGGTAAGAGTATGAGATCTGGGGCCAGAACTGCTTGAATTTTATTGACTTTGGTACTTACTCAGGCAGGTATTTAATGTCCTGCATCCTGATAGTTTTCTTATCTGTGAAATAGGGGTAGTAATATTGTCTACTTCACAAGACTGTTTTGAAGATTTGATAAATTGTCTATGGAAGGAAAGCACTTAGCACAAGGCCTAGCAACCAGTAAGCATTCAGAACAGGTTAATAGAAATATGGAAAAAGAGTTTCCACAATCTCTGTGCCTCAGACCTCTCCCTTGAAGGCTTGTGATCTCTCAGAAGCCTAACTGGTATTTAGCCTGGCATTAGCTCTCAGTGGACAAGTGCCAAATGCTGTCCTCTTTTCAGCCATGAGCAGCATGAGGAGAGAGACAATCTTAGGTATGTCTCCAGACTAGTACATTCTCTTTATTTGAGTCCATTGTGATTCAAGGAGCCCAGAAGCAGGCTTCTGAGGGCAGAGGCACCAGCCCAAGCTTGTCTCCACCTGCTGTGGCTGTGGCTTTGGACAGAGTTGAGTAAAAACTGAATTCACTACAGTTGGGTAACCTGGGGCAAGGGCCCAGCTTCTCTGTATCTCAGGTTTCCCAATTATTCAATGAATACACTAATTGTCATTTACCTAATAGTGTTAAACAATCAGTTATCAATGGATATCAAAGTTGGCAAAGATCTTCAAGATTATCTCCTCCAACATTCTCATTTTGCAGACAATAACGTATAGCCCCCAGGAGTAAATGGGATTCCCAAAGTCACAGAGTAATTTAGCGGCTAAGCTGGAATGAGGCTCAGACCTTTGATTCTCGAGAGTGAGTGGAATGCAGCAGTGAAAAAGGATAAAAATTAAAAGTATACAATTACTATAATGCTAGTATTGAGAGCCTAATGCTAATACCCAGATTATAACCTGTGTTGTCTTGACAAAATGATATTAGGTACATATATCACTACCTATTCTTATTTACTTATTTGTAAATTCAATAAACATGTGTGTGTACTATGTGCCAGGCATAGTGTGTTAAGCACTGATTATATAATAACGAACAAGACAGATACCATCCATGCCTTCACTTCTATCCAATAAACAAGTAAATGAGGTAAATAAATATGCTAATACAGATGGTGATAAATTCTATGAAAGAAAGTGAAAGAATAGAGAGTAACTGTGGGGGAAGGGAGAATTTAGATAAAGAGACCTCTTCAAGATGACATTTAAGTTGAGGCCTATAGGCTTAAAGTGAGCCAACCATGTAAAGAGGTAGGGGGAAAGTATTCCAGGCACAGAAAACAGAAAGTCCAAAAGTCCGAAGGATTGAATAGGCTTAGAGTGTCCCAGGAATTGGAAGCCCAGTGAGGCTGAAATGGTAGAGAGAAGGTAGAAGAGTTATAGGAGATATATTTGGTAGAAACATTTCATATAAAGCCTTGAAAATTATAGTAGAGTGTTTGTATTTTATTTTGAGAACAACAGGGAGAGAGTGGAGGGAGTCGAGGGGTTTTAAGCAGGAGACTGAGTTGGTCTGATTTACATTTGTAAAAGAGCACTCAGATTGTTATATGATAAACAAATTGAAAGAGGGACAAGAGGTTGAAACTGTTGTAGCCATCCAGAAGAGAAATGATATAACTTGGGATGGAAAGGCTGTGAAGATGATGAACAGAGGTAAAAATATTTGAGATATATTTTAGAGGTAGAAACAACAGAACTTGGTGATGGGTTGTATGTAGAGTGTGAGGGAAAGAAAGGAGGAATTAAGGATGACTCTAGTTTTATGGCTTTAACAACTGGGTAGATGGTAGTACCATTTGCTGATGTGAGAAGACTGGAAGAAACACAGATTTGAGGAGGGAAGGAAATCAAGACTTCTATTCTGGATGTAGTTAAGTGTGAGCTGTACTTTAGTCATATTATTAGAGGAGATGTCAGAAAGACAAGTGGATACACAAGCTTAGAGCTCAGGAGTGAAGATCTGCCAGGAGATATACATTTTGGAGTCATCCTCATGTAGATGGGATGAGATTATCTAGAGAGAGAGTGTAGGTAGAAAAGTGTCCTGGACCGAGTCTTGAGGCTCTCTGACAATTAGACTAAAGTTGAGTAGAGAGGGAGGAGTCAAAAATGGAGACTGAGAAGTAGTGGTCAGTAAGGTAGAAAGAAAACCAGAAGAAATCTCATTCAGGTGAAAAAAGTTTTGAGAAATGACACTAAATTGAATGGATGTTGATAGAGATATGACCATTGTATTGGTAACACAGTCACAGTCATTGGCCTTGACAAGAGTAGTTTCATTAACACAAGGGTAACAGAAGTCATACTGGAGTGAGTTGAGGAGTGAACGAAGGAAAAAAGAGTTAATGAAGGTAAAGAAGTGGAAAAGAGTATAGATAACTCTTTGAAAAATTTTGCTCTGAAGGGATTAAGAAATAGGGTAACATTTGGACAGGTATATGAAGTCAAGGAAGTTGTTCTTGTTTTTCAATTTAAACAAGAGTTTAAGAGCATGCTTATATTATGATGGGAATGAGAAGGAAAGGCTGATAATATAGGACCTTGCTACTTGAAGCATGGTCCACAGACCAACAGCATTATCATCATCTGGACACATTACAAACACAGAACCTCAGGCCCCATCTCAGAGCTACTGAATCATAATCTGTATTTAATTAGATCCCCAGGTGATTTGCGTGTACATTAAAGTCTGAGACGCACAGGTGCAGCAGAAGGGTTACTTGCAGGAGTAAATTCTTCAAGAAGGTGATAGGGAAGGATCCAGAGCATAAGAGATGATACTTGTTCTTGATAGGAACAGAGCCACTTCCTGTACTCTAGCAAGAAGGAAGACAAAGAAAATGGGCGAGGGTGCAGGTGTTGCTGGGCCTGTATATTTGGTGAATGAAGAGAAGATATGAAGCTGAGAGAGGGTTATGGAAGGAGGAATCATTGGAAGTTATAGGAGACAGGAGCAACTATGAAATAGTCCTCTAAGAGCAATGGTTCTCAACATTGGCTACACACTGGAATCACAAGGGGAGCTTTAAAAAACACTGCTATCTAGATCTCACCTTCAGGGATTATGACTTAATTGAAATGAGGTATATCCTGGGCATCAGTATTTTTATAAGATCCCTAGATGATTCTAATACGCAACTAAAGTTGAAAGCCACTCTCTCTAAGACAAGAAAGTGAAAAAGCAAACATATTAGGGATATGTATTAGTGTTTTCTGGAAGTGTTGAGTGCCCAATTGAGTCTTGTGGTAAAGAAAAGTCAATCAGCTCAACTGTGGGACTTTTCCTCAGTCTCTTTTGCTGCTCAAGCACAGGTATAGAAAAGATAGCTGGTTGGGTGAAATCTGGGGTAGATTTTCCAGGAACACACAATGGGAAAAGAAATGGGAAATAACGTTGAAAGTATTTTCAAAGGAGTGGTCACAATAATGGACCAGGGAATCTAAGCTGGACAGAAGGGGAAAAGAGGACATGAGAAGGGATGATGAGTATTGGGTTAGCTTAATGGGATGGTGGGGTCAGTGAATTGGAGATCTTTATGATGGGGAATAATTGCTGGAGTAGAGGCCCCAGAGTAAGTGAGCTGGAATAACAGGACAGTGATCAGAGGGGAGATGCCTGAAATTGAGATTCTGGAGGCAATTCATTTAGTTACTTGCTATAACAAGATGCAGGATGTTATCATAGGAGTTTTCTGACTGAGGTAGGGTGAAAGTGAGGCCAGGATTGAATAGGCCATTTACAGGAATGTTGAGGTTAGACAGACCAGAGAACGATGAAGACAAGTGATGTTTCAGGAGCTAAAGTCTTCAATGAGTAAGGAGGAATGTCCAGAAAGACACTCTGTCAGCCAAGAATTATGCTTAAAGCACATACTATGTGGCAAGTTCTGTTCTAGATACTGGGGATGCAGCAGTTAACAACACAGACTGGGTCTCTATTCTCAAGAAGCTTATACTATAATGGAGATATTTAGACATTGAACCCCCAAAACAATAAAGTAATATTAGGTACTGAATAGTTATTATGAAAATAATAAACAGGGTGATATAATAGAAGGTAACTGAGGAAGGAGGACACTGTTTTAGCTAGGTGGCCAAGAAAGGCCTTTCTGAGGAGGTGACATCTGAGTTGACACCAGAATGATGAGAAGAAACCAGCCATGCAAAGATCTAGGGGAAGAGCATTCCAAACAGGAAGGGACAACAAAAGCAAAGGCCCAGAATTGGAAATGAGACTGATATATGTGAGGGGCAGAAAAAGGTCAGCATGGCAGAATGTAGTGAAGCATAAGACAGTGGTGAGAGATGATGTCAGAGAAGCAGGCAGGGCCAGAATATCAAGAGATGAAAGTAAAAGGGAAGGGACAGTCAGTAGCAGAGGCAGATGGCTTGTGCTTCCAAGGAGCTGAGAGTTGTGAAGTCAGGAGAGGAAGAAATGATAAACATGATAGATGTCATGCCAAATAAGCTAACACAGGGTAGAATTTAAAGCAAGATGTTAGTGCAATAGGAAAGGTGTATATAGGTATGTACCTAAATATAATCTGGCCTAGACTTTGAGAAGAAAAATCCAGCTGGATAAAATTTTAAGCTCGTCTATACCCTTGATACTACTCAAAGTGTGGACCTCAGACCAGTGGCAACAGCATCACCTAGGAGCTTATTAGAAATGCAGGATCCCACGTCTACCTCAGACCTACTGACTTAGCACCAGCATTTTTACAAAATTCTTAGTGATTCACATGCACATTAAAGTGTGGAAAGACCACTCTAGACCAAACTCCTGTCACTATGTTGGAGTCATTGAGGTAATTTTCCTTGCTAAAAAAGGATAGGAAACATCTTCATCTATATTTGGATGCATAATTAATAGTCAGAGATGTTGAAAACAGGTCGGATTCCTGATTTGGGGAAGGTTTGCTGAACATGTGGACTCCCATTTCTTCTGTGGGAACATCATATAAGATAGTCATTTGCCTAGGAATGTAATTCCTCATCCTTAAGTTCCCCAAAGCAGCTCCCTGACCTCGCAGACCTGAGCCAGAGAAGAGACCCAGTGGATCCCAGAGACACTTGAAGTAAGCTCTTGAAGTAGCTTCAAGCAGCCCAGGGAAGAGCAGGAAGGAAGTGGCCACACTTGCCTTTCTTCAGGTCTCAAGAAGCAGAGCCCAGGGACAGGGTTCAATGAGCTGCTACAAAAAGCACCACCCTGGAATGTAAGAGTACTTGGCCCAACTGCCTTTCCCCAAGGCCACTTTAGCTTGATAACAGGGACCAGCCAGATGAAAAGCCTGTTCCTTCCTCTGTGGTAAAGACCCATTAGTTACTCTCCTCCTCTAAGCTCTCCATGAGCTCTTTACTCTCAAACTTGTATAAATGAAGTGACTTCAAGTTCATCTCAGCCATCCCCTTTTCCTAGCACTCACCTCTTTCCTCTTTGTCTCCCTCTTCTCTTTCTCCCATGCCATGCCTTTCAGCCTCAAACAACTTCCTATTTATCTAAGGAATTTTCTTTCCAGTCCACTATTCAATTTTAGTACAAAGGCAGGAACTGAAATAGCCGCATGAGGAGTTACAATTGGATGAGTAGAATTAATCCCCATCTGAACAGAGGTATTTCTTAAACAACTTGGGTGGATTCAGGACCTTGCAAAGCACATGAACAATATGTATCTGCTCAAAGATTCTCTAGCAAGCCAAACTCACATGGTAATGTCCAAACTTATGAAGTGATGAACTTCCAATGATTGAAGGCATACAAGTAGAGTCTGGAAGAGTACCTGCCAGAAATGCTGTAGAATGACTCTTCCATCCGTGGAAGGCTGTGTTAGAGAACCATGCAAAGAAGTCAGTGAGCCAAGATGAAAAAAGCACTGGACTGGGAGTCGGATGAGTGCTGAGTTACTGTGTGACCTCTGGCAAGCCACTTGGTCTTTTCATCTGTCAAATAGTGTTGTTAGAGTCTCTTAATGCTTTTTGACCTGCACTTTTATAGAGTGTAGAGAGGATCCTTCAGAGGCCTGCCCTCTAGAGCTCTCTGACCTTTAGCTTCTCTACCACTCCATAGTTCCAGACAAATTCATATTGGTATGCTGTAAGAATGGCTGTGTCTGTGGAGGGATGTAGTCCATGCAGAGCAGTGTTTTTCAAATTTTAATATTCATGGATGGTCTAAATGAATATTCTGTTTCAGTTAGATCTGGGGTGTGACATGAGGTTCTGCATTTCTAACAGACTACTAGGTGATACAGATACTGCTGGCCCATGGACCACACTTATAGAAGTGAGAGACCAATAGAAAGAGCAAAGAAGCAAGAGCCATGGCCTCCAGCCCCAGTTCCCACTGAGAGCTTCTTTGAGGAAACTACTAAACGTTCTCTTCAACAGGCCTGCTAAACCATTCTCCACGGGGGTGATAAAAGGGCAAGAAGAGACTCTTCCAGCCAGAGGAGTGCTTCACCAGGAAAAGCATTACAAAGAAAGCCAGCAAGGTGTCCGTTTAATGGAAGGTAAGGTTCTTTCAATAGAACCTGCTCCCCCACCCTCATCAACCTGGATGACTTGAGTCACCTCTCAGGTTCCAAGTTCTGACTCCTGAACTCCAAGGGAAACTTGTTTTGTTAGTGAAGGTGCTGAGGAGGGTCAGAGGGAGAAGAAACGGATGGAGAAGTAGGGGGAGAAAAAGAAGAGGAGGAAGATGAAGAGGATAAGTAGGAAAGGAAGAGAATGAAGAGGAGAGGTAAAAGGAGGAAGTGATGGAGGGAGAACAAGAAGGGTAAAGAAGGAAGAGGAGGAAGCAGTAGTGGATGAGGAGGAAGGAGAAAAGAGGAAGAAGAAGAGGGCGGAGGAGGGGGAGAAAGAAAATGAGGAGGAAGGGAAAAGAGGTGAGCTTAAAAGATCAAGGTTAAAACTTTTCCTAAAGTCTCCTTCCTTGCTAGACTCCATCCTCATCTGGCTCCTCCTCACAGCAGGACATCCTCACAGCAGGATCCTAAGGTCCCTTTCTGGCTCTAAAATTCTATGATCTTCTGAAATGCTATGGCAACACGATGAGGTGACTCCATCCAGCCTGGCCTCCTGGCTTGCCTATGATGAACTGTCTCTTTTCCTCACCTGTTGCCCAGCAGGAGCCACCCACCCATACCCATGCTTCCTCTTTCTGGTACGGATGGATTCACAGAGTTCATCAGGCTTCTGCGGAAGCCCTGGGGTGAAGGGCAAATCAGGAAAGAAGAGAGAAGGCCTCACCTCTACATACATACCTATAATTAGTTGCCAAGTCCTGTTGCCTCTACCCTTATGGCACTTCCTCTGTATCCCCTACTTCCCATACTTATAACAGCTGCTTCAGGTCAGGCCTTCATTTATTTCTCTCCTGACCATCATATCAGCTGCCTAAGTGCCCACATATCTCCATTTTTGCTGCCCTCCAAACCATTCTCACACTGCTGCCAGAGTTAGAACCCTAAAGCATTACTTGATCCTCCTCTGATGAAACATTTTTAAGATGAAGTTCAAACTATTTAGCAAGATA
Source organism: Neophocaena asiaeorientalis asiaeorientalis (assembly GCF_003031525.2). Taxonomy (NCBI): domain Eukaryota; kingdom Metazoa; phylum Chordata; class Mammalia; order Artiodactyla; family Phocoenidae; genus Neophocaena; species Neophocaena asiaeorientalis. The sequence continues at coordinate 149,096 of NW_020174485.1, read as the reverse complement.
TTAACAATTCTCTATAACTTGGCCCTAAATCTTCTTCTAAATACTCTTTAGTCTCTCTACATATCTACATTTTCCAGCTCACATACTTTTGAAAAAGTATATCATCTGAGAAAGCTTTCCCCTACTTCTGCTTGTCTAAGTCTTAGCCATCTTTCCAGGCCTGGTCCAAAAGCCATCTCTTCTGTGAAGCTTAAACCCAAGTTGAAATCCACCTCTCTTTCTCTGCATGCTCACGACATTTTACTGGCACCCTTTTTCTGTCACTTGCTACTGCTTGTTTTACGTAGTTAGATGTTTATTAGCTTGTCTCCTCCACATAAGTTTGCTTCCCCACAGCCTCTGGCAGAGCACTTTGTGTTGAGGGCTCAGAAAATGTTTGCTGAATGAATTGATGTTCAGATATGGGATAAAAAAATGTGCATGGGTTCAGAGAAGGGCAGATTCTGAACCCATGCGGGGTCCAACTTTCACTGAGCACTCTAAGGCATACTAGGGGTGTCTCCATATCCCACTGACAAATGCTTCTCTTGATTCTTCACACTCCATGATTAGAATGACACCCCTTTGGAGCTGGAGATATTTTAGAGGTCCCTGAGAAATGCAAATAGCCTTGAAAGGGGACACCCACCCTAAAGCACTGATTTTCAAAGGGTAGATTGCAAGGCTTTAATGAACTAAAGTGGATGATTTGGGTAATAAAATCAATTAGGAGTGTCCCAAATAGCCTTTTTTTTTTTAACTGAAGAGAAAAATCAGACTACATGGCAAATAATAAGGGTATTATTCTATGAAAAGTTTGTTTCAATTTTGTATGTTAGTTGTGATGTTGAATATATATATTTTTAATGTGGGTCCCAGTCAGAACAGTTTGAAATATGTTTTCCTAAACCAACATTGGCTGGAAGCAAGATACACACTTGAGCTAGTTACTTTATCTATTTGGATCTCAGTTTCCTCATCTGGAGAACAAGAATACTAATAGTACCTATATCAGAAAGTAGCTGTGAGGAGTAAACTAGTGATTACACATGAAGTCTTTAGCACAGATCCTGGCACATGTTAGCTCTGAAGATGGTGATTAACTGTGGGGTGCAAGTAGAGGGTAGGGTTGAAAAGATTGTAGTAAGGATCTCTAAGGATGGTGAAAGACCTCAACAGATCTATTGTAGACCACATGAACTGACACTCATACATAGTGGGGACAGATATGATGCAGACTATGTGTAGTCAGACACATAGAAATACACACACACACTCACACACATACACACCCACGCTTGTACACTGAATAGCCCCACACAAACTTTAGTCTCTACCAATAGCCAGGTGTGCCTGTCACTTTGCTCCTGTGAGGAATCTGAGCCTGTCACAAAACAAGGTGTTTGGGGTCTAATATCCAGGATGGACAGGAGGAAAAGGAGGCCTAGGAAGGGGGGAAAGTTGTGTTAGGAGCAATGAAAATATCCTAGTCCCCAAAGCCCAGAGCATACATTGAAAGAGCCTCATGAAACCTTGGCAGCCAGACAAATGAAATACAGGTAGGCATAAGACTACTTGCTTATTTTCCATCAGTCTTTCTCTCCTTTTGGGGTGTGATTCTTCTGTGAGTCTGCTGCTTTGTCTTCTCAGGATGTGTAGGTCTGGATTATATTCTTGGGGAGAGGGAAAGAAATATAAGGAGGCAGTGGGGGAGAGGAATTCTTATCCCTTATTTATTCAAAGAATATTTATTTGGTACCTTCTATGTGCTAGGCACTTCCTGTTCCTGGCATTGGGGATATTTTGGTCAATGAAGCAATCAAAAATCCTTGCTTTCATGGAATTTATATTCTAGCAGGAGAGACAGATAACAAGGATAAATAAAATTTATGGTATGTCAGATGGTTAAAACTGCTGTTGGGGAAAAAAAGCAAAGAGAAGGATGGGAGTAGCAAGTATGCACTTTTTAAAGGATAGCCAGTGACAATCTCACTAAGAAGACGTGTGAACCAGACCTGATTGGAGTGAGAAAGCAACGCAGACATCTGAGGTCAGAGTGTTCCAGGTGAAAGGAACGTCAAGCAAGGCCTAAGACTGGAGTATGCCTGGTGGTTCTGAATAGGAGAGGGAAGGGCAGTGTAACTGGAGTGGAGAAAGCAATGGGAGCCTATGGTGGGAAATGAGGTCATGGGGGTAATGGAGGCCTGATCATGTACGGTCTAATAGATTTTTGTGAGAATTAGGCTTTTGCTCTAAGTGAGATGGGAGACAAATGAAGAATGTTGAGCAGAGGAGTGACATGTGACATGATTTGACTTAAGTTTTAACAAGCTCATACTGGCTGCTGTGTAGAGAATTGACTGTAGGTGGTTAAGGGAGGAAACAGAGAGAACAGTAAGAAGAATAATGTAGTAATAGTGAGAGACGATGGTGGTTTAGACTAGCGTGGTAACATGGGAAATAGGGAGAAGTAATCGATTCTACATGAATTTTCAAGGTAGAACTAACAGGATTTCCTGACAAATTGGATGTGGGATGTGAGAGAAAATGAGTCATCAAGGATTTTGGTCTGAGCATCTAGAAGAAAGTAGTTGAGAGTTCCTATTAACTGTGGTGGAGAAAAGTACAAGAGAAGCAGATATGGGGTTTTATATCAAGAGATCAATTTGGGACATATTAAGTTTGAAATGCCTGTTAGATATCCAAGTGGAAACATTGAATAGGCAGTTAGATATGTCCAGGGAGGCCAGGATAGACATATAAAATTGGAGTTATTAATGTACAAATGTTATTTAAATCCATGAGCCTAGATGAGGAATTCACCAAAGAAGGGAATACAAATGAAGAAGAGAAGAGGTCCAAGGACTGAGCCTTCCAAAATTTAGAGCCTGGGGAAATGAGGAGTAAAGAGCAGTGAAGTCTGAGAAGGAGCAGTCAGTGAGGTAGGAGTGAAACCAGAAGAGTGTGGTGTCCTGGAAAACAAGAAAGACAGAGTTTCCATGATAAAAGAATAGTCAACTTTGTCAAGTGCTGCTGAGAGGGGTTCTTTTAGGGATTAATAAGGAGGCTAGCCCCATGGCAAGCTGATGTAATGGTGGTACATGTTTTTAGGGAAGGGGGAAGGTTTGCTCCCCAGTTAACAGCTCCCTGAGTGATCTATGTAGAGGCAGTGTGACATTAAGTTTCTGGTCCAACAGGCACATGGAACTGTGTTGGATTGGCCAGCAATCCTGTGTGTTTGGTGTGTTATATGAGACATTTAATACAGAGGACAGAGCAGCTCTAGTAGTTAGCCATGTAGATTATCAACCAAGCTCCTATAGGCACCTGTGATTTACTTCTCCCTTCTTAAACCTCACTGTATTCTCCCAAACAAGTGATAGAAGCTCCCTTCCCAGGGTTCCCAGAAGGAAGATGGGCTGAGGAGGCATGGACTACTGTAACAGGCTTGGTTTTCACTCTTAACATTTGTGGTATAGAGACAAGTTACCTACCAAAAACCCATTTTCCCTTATTTTTGAGTATGAATGTGTCTAACTTCTTTTGCTAAGATTTGTCAAATAAGAGGACAGTGGAAGCTCTTGGATGCGAGCTTCCAGGAAAGCTCCTTAAAAAACTGGCAGGGGGGAGACCTTCAAAATGGCAGAGGAGTAAGACGTGAAGACCACCTTCCTCCCCACAAATACATCAGAAATACATCTACATGTGGAACAACTCCTACAGAATGCATACTGAATGCTGGCATAAGACCTCAGACTTCCGTAAAGGTAAGAAACTCCCCACATACCTGGGTATGGGTATGGCAAAAGAAAAAAGAAACATCAGAGACAAAAGAATAGGGATGAGACCTGAACCTCTGGGAGGGAGCTGTGAAGGAGGAAAAGTTTCCACACACTAGGAAGCCCCTTCACTGGCTGAGATGGGGGGTGGTGGGGGGAAGCTTCAGAGCCACAAAGGAGAGAGCAACAACAGGGGTACAGAAAGCAAAGCAGAGAGATTCCCACACAGAGGATCAGTGCCGACCAGCACTCACCAGCCTGAGAGGCTTGTCTGCTCACCTGACCGGGTCAGGTGGGGGCTGGGAGGTGAGGCTCCAGCTTTGGAGGTCAGATCCCAGGGAGAGGACTGGGGTTGGCTGTGTGAACACAGCCTGAAGGGGGCTAGCATGCCACAGATAGCCAAGAGGGAGTTTGGGGAAATGTCTGCAACTGCCTAAGAGGCAAGAGACCATTGTTTCAGAGTGCACAAAGAAAGGGGATCCAGAACACCACCTAAACAAGTGCCAGAGATGGGTGTGAGCCGCTGCAATCAGCGTGAAAACCAGAGGTGGGCATGAAATGCTGAGGCTACTGCTGCAGCTACCAAGAAGCCTGTGTGCAAACACAGGTCACTATACACACCTCCCCTCCCAGTAGTATGTGTAGCCTGTCACTGCCAGGGTCCCGTGATCCAGGGACAACTTCCCCCAGAGAAAACACGTTGCACCTCAGGCTGTTGCAACATCATGCCAGCCTCTGCCAGCAGAGGCTCGCCCCACATTATATACTCCTCCCTCCTCCCGGCCTGAGTGAGCCATAGCCCCCTAATCAGCTGCTACTTTAACCCCGTCCTGTCTGAGCAAAGAAAAAATGCCCTCAGGTGACCTACACACAGAGGTGGGGTGAAATCCAAAGCTAAACCCCAGGAGCTGTGAGAACAGAGAAGAGAAAGGGAAATTTCTCCCAGCAGCCTCAGGAGCAATGGACTAAATCTCCACAATCAACTTGATGTACCCTGCATCTGTGGAATACCTGAATAGACAATGAATCATCCCAAAATTGAGGCCATGGATTTTGGTAGCAACTACAGACTTGGGGTTTGCTTTCTGTATCTAATTTGTTTCTGGCTTTATGTTTATCTTAGTTTAGTATTTAGAGTTTCTTATCATTGGTAGATTTCCTTATTGATTTGGTTGCTCTCTTCCTTTTTTTACATA
>NW_020174485.1:104933-144119 GCF_003031525.2 Neophocaena asiaeorientalis asiaeorientalis | reverse complement strand
TCCTTTTTGGTTTTGTTGCTCTCTTCTTTCTTTCACTTTTTTCAACTTTTCTTTAATACTTTTAAATATTTTTATTTTTAATAATATTTTATTCTTTATTTTAATAAATTTATTTTATTTTATTCTTTCTTTTCTCCCATTTATTCTGAGCCATGTGGCTGAAAGTGTCTTGAACTCCAGGCAGGTGTCAGGTCTGTGCCTCTGAGGTGAGAGAGCCACGTTCAAGACATTGATCCATCAGAGACCTCCTGGATCCACATAATATCAAATGGTGAAAGCTCTCCCAGAGATCTCCATCTCAAAGCTAAGATCCAGTTCCACTCAATGACCAGCAAGCTACAGTGTTGGACACCCTATGCCAAACAACTAGCAAGACAGTAAAACAACCCCACCCATTAGAGGAGAGGCTGCCTAAATCATAGTAAGGTCACAGACACCTCAAAACACACCACCAGACATGGTCATGGACAACAGAAAGACAGGATCCAGACTCATGCACCAGTACACAGGCACCAGTACCCTCCACCAGGAAGCCTACGGAACACCACTGGGGGCAGACACCAAAAACAATGGGAAAAAGAACCTATAGGCTGCGAAAAGGAGACCCCAAACACAGTAAGATAAGTAAAATGAGAAGACAGAGAAACACACAGCAGATGAAGGAGCAAGGTAAAAACCCACCAGACCTAACAAATGAAGAGGAAACAGGCAGTCTACCTAAAAAGAATTTAGAGTAATGATAGTAAAAATGATCCAAAATCATGGAAATAGAATGGAGAAAATAAAAGAAAGATTTAACAACCACCTAGAAGAACTAAAGAGGAAACAAACAATGATGAGCAACACAGAAAATGAAATTAAAAATTCTCTAGAAGGAATCAATAGCAGAATAACTGAGGCAGAAGAACAGTTAAGTGACCTGGAAGATAATATAGTGGAAATAACTAATGCAGAGCAGAATAAAGAAAAAAGAATGAAAAGAATTTAGGACAGTCTCAGAGACTTCTGGGACAATATTAAATGCACCAACATTTGGATTACAGGGGTCCCAGAAAAAGAAGAGAAAAAGAAAGGGACTGAAAAAATATTTGAAGAGATTCTAGTTAAAAACTTCCCTAATATGGGAAAGGAAATAGTCAACCAAGTCTAGGAAGTACAGAGAGTCCCATACAGGATAAATCCAAGGAGAAACATACCAAGACACATATTAATCAAACTGTCAAAAATTAAATACAATGAAAAAAATATTAAAAGCAGCCAGGGAAAACCAACAAATAATAATCAAAGGAATCCCCATAAGGTTAACAGCTGATCTTTCAGCAGAAACTTTGCAAGCCAGAAGAGAGTGGCAGAACATATTCAAAGTGATGAAAGGGAAAAACCTACAACTAAGATTACGCAGCAAGAATCTCATTCAGATTTGATGGAGAAATTAAAAACTTTACAGATAAACAAAAGTTAAGAGAATTCAGTACAACCAAACCAACTTTACAACAAATGCTAAAGGAACTTCTCTCGGCAGGAAAGACAAGAGAAGGAAAAGATCTACAAAAACAGACCAAAAACAATTAAGAAAATGGTAAAAGGAACATACATATCGATAATAACCTTAAATGTAAATGGAGTAAATGCTCCAACCAAAAGACACAGACTGGCTGAATGGATACAAAACCAAGACCCACATATATGCTGTCTACAAGAGACCCACTGCAGACATAGGGAAATGTACAGATGGAAAGTGATGGGATGGAAAAAGCTATTCCATGCGAATGGAAAACAAAATAAAGCTGGAGTACCAATACTCATATAAGACAAAAGAGACTTGAAAATAAAGACTATTACAATAGACAAAGAAGGACACTACATAATGATCAAGGGATCAATCCAAGAAGTAGATAAAACAACTGTAAACATTTATGCACCAACATAGGAGCACCTCAATACATAAGGCAAATGCTAACAGCCATAAAAGGGGAAATCAACAGTAACAATAATAGTGGGGGAATTTACCACCCACTTTCACCAATGGACAGATCATCCAAAATGAAAATTAAAAAGGAAACACAAGCTTTAGATGACACATTAGACCAGATGTACTTAATTGATATTTATAGAATATTCCATCCAAAACCAACAGAATACACTTTCTTCTCAAGTGCTCATGGAACATTCTCCAGGATAGATCATACCTTGTGTCACAAATCAAGGCTTGGTAAATTTAAGAAATTTGAAATCGTATCAACTATCTTTTCTGACCACAACACTATGAGACTAGATATCAATTACAAGAAAAAAACTGAAAAAATACAAACACATGGAGGCTAAACAATACACTACTAAATAACCAAGAGATCACTGAAGAAGTCAAAGCAGAAATCAAAAAGTACCTAGAAATAAATGGCAATGAAAACATGACGACCTAAAACCTATGGGATGCAGCAAAAGCAGTTCTAAGAGGAAAGTTTATAGCAATAGAATCCTACCTCTCTAAACAAGAAAAATCTCAAACAACCTAACCTTACAAGCGAAGCAATTAGAGAAAAAAGAACAACAACAAAACCCACAAAATTAGCAGAAGGTAGTAAATCATAAAGATCAGATCAGAAATAAATGGAAAAAATGAAGGAAATAATAGCAAAGAACAATAAACCTAAAAGCTGGTTCTTTGACAAGATAAACAAACTTGATAAACCATTATCCAGACTCAAAAGAAAAAAAAAGGAGAAGACTCAAATCAACAGGATTAGAAATGAAAAAGGAGAAGTAACCACTGACACTGCAGAAATACAAAGCATCATGAGAGATTACTACAAGCAACTATATGCCAATAAAATGGACAACCTGGAAGAAATGGACAAGTTCTTAGAAAAGCACAACCTTCTGAGGCTGAACCAGGAAGAAATAGAAAATATAAACAGACCAATCACAAGCACTGAAATTGAAACTGTGATTAAAGATCTCCCAACAAAAAAAGCACAGTACAAGATGGCATCATGGGCAAATTCTATCAAACATTTAGAGACGAGCTAACACCTATCCTTCTCACACTCTTCCAAAATATAGCAGAGGGAGGAACACTCCCAAACTCATTCTACAAGGCCACCATCACCCTGATACCAAAACCAGACAAAGATGTGACAACACAAGAAAACTACAGGCCAATATCACTGATGAACATAGATGCAAAAATCCTCAACAAAATACTAGCAAACTGAATCCAACAATACATTAAAATGATCAGACACCATGATCAATCAGATTTAACTCATGATTTTTCAATATATGCTAATCAATCACTGTTATACACCATATTAACAAATTGAAGGATAAAAACCATATGATAATCTCAATAGACAGAAAAAGCTTTTGACAAAATTCAACATTTATTTATGATAAAACTCTCCAGAACGTGGGCAACCTACCTCAACATAATAAAGGCCATATATGACAAACCCACAGCCAACATCATTTGCAATGGTGAAAAACAGAAAGCATTTCCTCCAAGATCAGGAACAAAACATGGGGTTCCCAGTCTCACCACTATTATTCAAGGTAGTTTTGTAAGTTTTAGCCATAGCCATTAGAGAAGAAAAAGAAATAAAAGGAATCCAGATCAGAATAGAATAAGTATAACTGTCACTGTTTGCAGATGACATGATACTATACATAGAAAATCCTAAACATGCTACTAGAAAACTACTAGGGCTAATCAATGAATTTGGTGAAGTAGCAGGATACAAAATTAATGCACACAAATCTTGCCTTCCTGTACACTAACAATGAAAAATCTGAAAGAGAAATTATGGAAACACTCCCATTTACCATTGCAACAAAAAGAATAAAATATCTAGGAATAAACATACCTAATGAGGTAAAAGACCTGTATGCAGAAAACTATAAGACACTGATGAAATAAATCAAAGATGACACAAACAGATAGAGAAATATACTATGTTCTTGGGTTGGAAGAATCAATATTGTGAAATGTGACTATTTACCCAAAGCAATCTACATATTTATTGCAATCCCCATCAAACTGCCAAGGGCATTTTTCACAGAACTAGAATAAAAATTTTTACAATTTGAATGGAAACAGAAAGACCTTAATAGCCAAAGAAATCTTGGGAAAGAAAAACAGAGCTGGAGGATCCAGGCTCCCTGATTTCAGACTATACTACAAAGCTACAGTAATCAAGACAGTATGGTAGTGGCAGAAAAACAGAAATATAGATCACTGGAACAGGTTAGAAAGCCCAGAGATAAACCCACACACATATGGTCACCTTATGTTTGACAAAGGAGGCAAGAATATACATTAGAGAAAAGATAGCCTCTTCAATAAGTGGTTTTGTGGACTTCCCTGGTGGTGCAGTGGTTAAGAATCTGCCTGCCAATTCAGGGGACATGGATTCGAACCCTGGTCTGGGAGGATCCCACATGCTGTGGAGCAGCAAAGCCCATGTGCCACAACTACTGAGACTGAGATCTAGAGACCATGAGCTACAGTTACTGAGCCCACAAGCCACAACTACTGAAGCCTGCTTACCTAGAGCCCATGCTCCACAGCAAGAGAAGCCTCCACAATGAGAAGGTCATGCACCACAATGAAGAGTAACCCCAACTCGCTACAACTGGAGAGAGCCCATGGGCAGCAACGAAGACCCAATGCAGCCAAAAATAAATAAAATAAAATAATGAAAAAAATGTGGTGCTGGGAATACTGGACAGGTACATGTAAAAGAGTGAAATTAGAACACTTCTACCTAAATGTAAGGCCAGACACTATAAAGCTCTTAGAGGAAGACATATAACATAGATCACAGCAAGATTCTTTTTGATCTACCACTTAGAGTAATGGAAATAAAAACAAAATTAAACAAATGGGTCCTAATGAAACTTAAAATCTTTTACACAACAAAGGAAAGCATAAACAAGGCAAAATGACAACCTTCAGAATGGGAGAAAATATTTGCAAATGAAGCAACTGACAAAGGATTAACCTCCAAAATATACAAGCAACACATGCAACTCATTATCAAAAAAACCAAACAACCCAATCCAAAAATGGGCAGAAGACCTAAATAGACATTTGTCCAAAGAAGATAAACAGATTGCCAACAACACATGAAAGGATGCTCAACATCACTAATCATTAGAGAAATGCAAATCAAAACCACAGTGAGGTATTACCTCACACCCGTCAGAATGTCTATCATCAAAAAATCTACAAACCATAAATGCTGGAGGAGGTGTGGAGAAAAGGGAACCCTCTTTCACTGTTGCTGGGAATGTAAATTGATACAACCACTATGGAGAGCAGTATGGAGGTTCCTTAAAAATCTAAAAGTAGAACTACCATCTGACCCAGCAACCCCACTTCTGGGAGTATACCCTGAGAAAACAGACATCTACCACAATGCTCATTGCAGCACTATTTACGATAGCCAGGACATGGAAGTAACCTAAGTGTCCATTGACAGAGGAATGGATAAAGAAGATGTGGCACATATACAATGGAATATTACTCAGCCACAAGAAAATATGAAACTGAGTTATTTGTAGTGAGGTGGATATGCCTAGAGTCTATCATACAGAGTGAAGTAAGTCAGAAAGAGAAAACCAAATACCATATGATAGCACATATATATGGAATCTAGACTTCCCTGGTGGTCCAGTGGTTAAGACTTTGCCTTCCAATGCAGAGGGTGCAGGTTTGATCCTGGTGAGGGAGATAAGATCCTACTTGTCTCCCGGCCAAAAAACCAAAACATAAAACAGAAGCAGTATTGTAACATATATATGGAATCTAAAAAAAAAATTTCTGAAGAACCTAGGGTCAGGACAGGACTAAAGATGCAGGTGTAGAGAATGCACTTGAGGACACAGGGAGGGGGAAGTGTAAGCTGGGACGAAGTTAAAGAGTGGCATGGATATATATACTCACTACCATATGTAAAATAGGTAGCTAGTGGGAAGCAGCTGCATGGCACAGGGAGATCAGCTCGGTGTTTTGTGTTCAGCTGGAGGGGTGGGATAGGGAGGGTGGGAGGGAAATGCAAGAGGGAGGAGAAAAGGGGATATATGTATATGTATAGTTTATTCACTTTGTTATACAGCAGAAACTAACACACCATTGTAAAGCAATTATATTCCAATAAAGATGTTAAAAAAAAAGAGAGAACCAAGTGAGGAAGATTAAATTCTCTGTGAAGGAAAAAGTTTCAGATATCCTATCATTAATATTCATCACAAGAAGATTGGGGAAGCATTGCAGAACCTTGGAAGCATCAATGATTTTGTAGCCATAGTTCAAGATCTACCCAAAGTATCAATCAATCTTTCATGTGGCCAAAATAATATTTGTACATGAAAGGACTTACAAAGTTTAATACCCACAGACTCCTGTGATTGATTTTTATCAGAAAACAAAAACTATAGTGTTAAATATCAATTAAATGCATTAATATGTGAAGTATTTTATCTAGCATTTGTAGAATGTGCCCTGAGATGTGAGTATTTTACATTCTGATAGCAATAAAATACAATTTTGCTAAAAAAAATAAAATGATGCAGACATAGAGAATGGACTTGAGGATGGGGCTGGGGGAAAGGGGAAGCTGGTACGAAGTGAGAGAGTAGCATGGATATATATAAACTACCAAATGTAAAATAGATAGCTAGTGGGAAGCAGCCGCATAGCACAGGGAGATCAGCTCAGTGCTTTGTGACCATCCAGAGGGGTGGGATAGGGAAGGTGGGAGGGAGGCTCAAGGGGGAGGGGATATGGGGATATATGTATACATATAGCTGATTCACTTTGTTATACAGCAGAAACTAACACAACATTGTAAAGCAAGTAAACTCCAATAAAGATGTAAAATAAATTAAAGAATTCTAATGGATACCCTGATGTCTTCATAAAACTGTTAACAACACATCAACACTGAGTGAACTGGTGAATATCTTCATAACTGGTATCATTTCTGTCTGAAATATTGCTGGCTTTTATTTTTGTTTTTTTAGTTTTGAAACTTTATCTTATATATTGGACAGTTGTAGAATTACAAGGATAAACTAACAGAGACAATATATTAGAGATCTTTAATGACTTCTCTTGACTTCCTGGTCAAATAAGTAAAATATAAGTAAGTATATAAGAAAATAGGAAAAATATAGTTTATTTATAGATTTACATACCAAACAATTGAACTTGCAAACAGAAAATACTCATTCTTTCCCAGTGCCCACTGAGGATTTACAACTAAGCACACATTTGACTACAAAGAAACTCTCAAATTATTCCAAAAAGTAGGAAAAGCAACTAAGTACACTGCATTTAAACTAGAAATTAATAAGTATAAATAAACAAGAATCTAACCATTTGAGTAAACAAGCTTTTAAAATTCTATTGTTTACTTCCCCAGTGTTTCGCATGAATATGTGCCTCTCAGGTTCCCTACTCTAAAGAGCATATTATATATGTATATGTATAGCTGATTCACTTTGTTATAAAGCAGAAACTAACACACCATTGTAAAGCAATTATACCCCAATAAAGATGTTTAAAAAAAAAAATAAAGAGCATATTATGGCCAAGGGCCCTGACTGCTGTGCTCAAAACCCATCACCATCCGTTTCCCACAAAATCATCAAGCCCAGACACTTTCAGAAGTAAAGCTACCAAATCCTTAATGAACAGATAGTTATAATGCTCTTTAAACTGATTCAGAGCATAGAAAAAGCAACTTCCAAATTATTTTAATCAAGTCAGTACAACATTGACTACAAAATCTGAAAAAGATCACACAAAAATAAGGTTCCCAAAGTCTGAAAAAGATTGTCCCTGGAGACTAATCTCATTTATAAACATTGAGAAATACTGCTGGTTTTTAATCTATGTTTTCCAGATATAAGGAAATACTTCCCTTCAAGCTAATTATGACTTACAGAAATTTTGTAAATTATACACTTGTAAGCAGAATTGAAACATTTATCTATTGTCTCTACCTGATCCCTCCAGCGACTGGAAACTCTTAGGTTCCCAGCAGGCTTATCAGGTGAATAAAGAAGACCATATCCTGACAGGTACAGGAATCTCAAGATATTTGGGGAATCTAAAGAAGAGAGGAATTCACCCAAATCTATAGACATTGCATGTGGAATCTGATGGCAAGCCCTTGGTGTGTCTTTCCTGGCTTTGAGAACTCTTCTAAAAATTCAATCTGAGATTGCTTATAAAAAGTTCCAGCAAAGCCAATTTTAAAAAACCTTGTATGGGGCCTCCCTGGTGGCGCAGTGGTTGAGAGTCCACCTGCCAATGCAGGGGACATGAGTTCGTGCCCCGGTCTGGGAAGATACCACATGCTATGGAGCAGCTGGGCCCGTGAGCCAAGGCTGCTGAGCCTGCATGTCCAGAGCCTGTGCTCTGCAACGGGAGAGGCCACAACAGTGAGAGGTCCACATACCACTAAAACAAACAAACAAAAAAAATTGTATGATCAACAATATGAATGTAAATAATCAGGCCAAGTTTATTGAAACCAGACATATTTTGCAAACAAAGTAGTCTTTTTTTTTACATCTTTATTGGAGTATAATTGCTTTACAATGGTGCGCCAGTTTCTGCTTCACAACAAAGTGAATCACTTATACGTATACATATGTTCCCATATCTCTACCCTCTTGCGTCTCCCTCCCCCCCTTATATATGTGCCACATCTTCTTTATCCATTCATCTGTCGATGGACACTTAGGTTGCTTCCATGTCCTGGCTATTGTAAATAGCGCTGCAATGAACATTGTGGTACATGACTCTTTTTGAATTATGGTTTTCTTAGGGTATATGCCCAGTACTGGGATTGGTGGGTCATATGGTGGTTCTATTTGTAGTTTTTTAAGGAACCACCATAATGTTCTCCATAGTGGCTGTAACAATTCACATTCCCACCAGGAGTGCAAGAGTGTTCCCTTTACTCCACACCCTCTCCAGCATTTATTGTATCTAGAATTTTGATGACGGCTATTAATGATGTTGAGCATTCTTTCATGTGTTTCTTGGCAATCTGTATATCTTCTTTGGAGAAATGTCTATTTAAGTCATCTGCCCATTTTTGGATTAGGTTGTTTCTCTTTTTGTCATTGAGGTGCATGAGCTGCTTGTAAATTTTGGATATTAATCCTTTGTCAGTTGCTTCATTTGCAAATATTTTCTCCCATTCTGAGGGTTGTCTTTTGGTCTTGTTTATGGTTTCCTTTACTGTGCAAAGGTTTGTACGTTTCATTAGGTCCCATTTGTTTATTTTTGTTTTTATTTCCATTTCTCTAGGAGGTGGGTCAAAAAGGATCTTGCTGTGATTTATGTCATAGAGTGCTCTGCCTAGGTTTTCCTCTAATAGTTTCATAGTTTCTGGCCTTACATTTAGATCTTTAATCTATTTTGAGTTTATTTTTGTGTATGGTGTTAGGGAGTGTTCTAATCTCATATTTTTACATGTACTGGTCCAGTTTTCCCAGCACCACTTATTGAAGAAGCTGTCCTTTCTCCAATGTACATTCCTGCCTCCTTTATCAAAGATAAGGTGACCATATGTCTCTGGGCTTTCTATCCTGTTCCATTGATCTATAGTTCTGTTTTTGTGCCACTACCATACTGTCTTGATTACTGTAGCTTTGTAGTATAGTCTGAAGTCAGGGAGCCTGACTCCTCCAGCTCCATTTTTCGTTCTCAACATTGCTTTGGCTATTCGGGGTCTTTTGTGTTTCCATACAAATTGTGATTTTTTTTGTTCTACCTCTGTGAAAAATGCCAGTGATAGTTTGATAGGGATTGCATTGAAACTGTAGATTGCTTTGGGTAGTAGAGTCATTTTCACAATGTTGATTCTTCCAATCCAGGAACATGGTATATCTCTCCATCTATTTGTATCATCTTTAATTTCTTTCATCAGTGTCTTATAATTTTCTGCATACAGGTCTTTTGCCTCCTTAGGTAGCTTTATTCCTAGATATTTTATTCTTTTTGCTGCAATGGTAAATGGGAGTGTTTTACTTATTTCACTTTCAAATTTTTCATCATTCGTGTATAGGAATGCAAGTGATTTCTTTGCATTAATTTTGTATCCTGCTACTTTACCAAATTCATTGATTAGCTCTAGTAGTTTTCTTGCAGCACCTTTAGGAATTTCTATGTATAGTATCATGTCATCTGCAAACAGTAATAACTTTACTTCTTCTTTTCTGATTTGGATTCCTTTTATTTCCTTTTCTTCTCTACTTGCTCTGGGTAAAACTTCCAGAACTATGTTGAATAAGAGTGGTGAGGGTGGGCAACTTTGTCTTCTTCCTGATCTTAGTGGAAATGGTTTCAGTTTATCACCATTGAGGATGATGTTGGCTGTGGGTATGTCATATATGGCCTTTATTATGTTGAGGAAAGTTCCCTTTATGCCTATTTTCTGCAGGGTTATTATAATAAATGGGTGTTGAATTCTGTCGAAAACTTTCCCTCCATCTATTGAGATGATCATATGGTTTTTCTCCTTCAATTTGTTAATATGGTGTATCACATTGATTGATTTGTGTATATTGAAGAATCCTTGCATTCCTGGAATAAACCCCACTTGATCATGTTGCATGATCCTTTTCATGTGCCGTTGGATTCTGTTTGCTAGTATTTTCTTGAGGATTTTTGCATCTATGTTCATCAGTGATATTGGCCTGTAGTTCTTTTTTTGTGACATCCTTGTCTAGTTTTGGTATCAGGGTGATGGTGGACTTGTAGAAGGAGTTTGAGAGTGTTCCTCCCTCTGCTATTTTTTCAAAGAGTTTGAGAAGGATAGGTGTTAGCTGTTCTCTAAATGTTTGATAAAATTCACCTGTGAAGCCATCTGGTCCTGGGCTTTCGTTTGTTGGAAGTTTTTAAATCACAGTTTCAATTTCAGTGCTTGTGATTGGTCTTTTCATATTTTCTATTTGTTCCTGACTCAGTCTTGGCAGGTTGTGCATTTCTAAGAATTTGTCCATTTCTTCCAGGTTGTCTATTTTATTGGCATAGAGTTGCTTGTAGTAATCTCTCATGATCTTTTGTATTTCTGCAGTGTCAGTTGTTACTTTTTCCTTTCTAATTCTATAGATTTGAGTCTTCTTCCTTTTTTTCTTGATGAGTCTGGCTAATGGTTTATCAATTGTATTTATCTTCTCAAAGAACCAGCTTTTAGTTTTATTGATCTTTGCTATCATTTCCTTCATTTCTTTTCCATTTTTTTCTGATCTGATCTTTATGATTTCTTTCCTTCTGCTAACTTTGGGTTTTTTGTTCTTCTTTCTCTAATTGCTTTAGGTGCAAGTTTAGGTTGTTTATTCGAGATGTTTCCTCTTTCTTAAGGTAGGATTGTATTGCTATAAACTTCACTCTTCGAACTGCTTTTGCTGCATCCCGTAGGTTTTGGGTCATCGTGTCTTCATTGTCATTTGTTTCTAGGTATTTTGATTTCCTCTTTGATTTCTTCAGTGATCAGTTTGTTAGAAAATAGTGTATTGTTTAGCCTCCATGTGTTTGTATTTTTTACAGATCTTTTCCTGTAATTGATATCTAGTCTAATAGCATTGTGGTTGGAAAAGATACTTTATACAATTTCAATTTTCTTAAATTTACCAAGGCTTGATTTGTGACCCAAGATATGATCTATCCTGGAGAATGTTCCGTAAACAATTGAGAAAAATGTGTATTCTGTTGTTTTCGGATGGAATGTCCTATAAATATCAATTAAGTCCATCTTGTTTAAAGTATCATTTAAAGCTTGTGTTTCCTAATTTATTTTCATTTTGGATGATCTGTCCTTTTGAGAAACTGGGGTGTTAAATTCCCCTACTAATAATGTGTTACTGTTGGTTTCCCCTTTTATGGCTGTTAGGGTTTGCCTTATGTACTGAGGTGCTCCTATGTTGGGTGCATAAATATTTACAATTTTTATATCTTCTTCTTGGATCGATCCCTTGATCATTATGTAGTGTCCTTCTTTGTCTCTTCTAATAATCTTTATTTTAAAGTCTATTTTGTCTGATATGAGAATTGCTACTCCAGCTTTCTTTTGGTTTCCATTTGCATGGAATATCTTTACTTTCAGTCTGTATGTGTCCCTAGGTCTGAAGTTGGTTTCTTTTCGGCCGCGTGTATGTAGGTCTTGTTTTTGTATCTGCTCAGCCAGTCTGTGTCTTTTGGTGGGAGCATTTAATCCAGGTACGGTTAAGGTAATTATCAATATGTATGTTCCTTTTCCCAATTTCTTAATCGTTTTTGGTTTGTTATTGTAGGTCTTTTCCTTCTCTTGTGTTTGTTGCCTAGATAATTTCCTTTGGCATTTGTTATAAAGCTGGTTTGGTGGTGCTGAACTCTCTCACCTTTTGCTTCTGTGTAAAGGTTTCAATTTTTCCATCAAATCTGAATGAGAACCTTACTGGGTAGAGTAATCTTGGTTGTAGGTTTTTCTTCTTCATCACTTTAAATATGTCATGCCACTCCCTTCTGTCTTGCGAAGTTTCTGCTGAAAGACCAGCTGTTAAACTTAAGGGGATTCTCTTTGTGTTATTTGTTGTTTTTCTCTTGCTGCTTTTAATATATTGTCTTCGTATTTAATTTTTAACAGTTTGAATAATATTTATCTTGGCATGTTTCTCCTTGGATTTATCCTGTATGGGACTCTCTATGCTTCTTGGACTTGATTAACTATTTCCTTTCCCATATTAGGGAAGTTTTCAACTGTAATCTCTTCAAATATTTTCTCAGTCCCTTTCTTTTTCTCTTCTTTTTCTGGGACCCATATAATTCGAATATTGGTACTTTTAATGTTGTCCCTGAAGTCTCTGAGAGTGTCCTCAGTTCTTTTAATTCTTTTTTCTTTATTCTGCTCTGCAGTAGTTATGTCCACTATTTTGTATTCCAGGTCACTTATCCGTTCTTCTGCCTAAGTTATTCTGCTATTTTTTCCTTCTAGAGTATTTTTCATTTCATTCATTATATTGTTCATCATTGCTTGTTTCTTCTTTAGTTCTTCTAGGTCCTTGTTAAATGTTTCTTGCATTTACTCTATTCTATTTCCAGGGTTTTTGATCATCTTTACTATCATTATTCTGAATTCTTTTTCAGGTAGTCTGCCTATTTCTTCTTCATTCCTTAGGTCTTGTGGATTTTTATCTTGCTCCTTCACCTGCTGTATGTTTTTCTGTCTTCTCATTTTGCTTATCTTACTGTGTTTGCATTCTCCTTTTTGCAAGTTGCAGGTTCATAGTTCCCGTTGTTTTTGTTGTCTGTCCCCAGTGGCTAAAGTTGGGTCAGTGGGTTGTGTAGGTTTCCTGGTGGAGGGGACTAGTGCCTGTGTTCTGGTGGATGAGGCTTGATCTTCTCTTTCTGGTGGGCAGGTCCACATCTGGTGGTGTGTTTTGGGGTGTCTGTGGCCTTATTATGATTTTAGACAGCTTCTCTGCTAATGGGTGGTGTTTTGTTCCTGTCTTGCTAGTTGTTTGGCATAGGGTGTCCAGCACTGTAGCTTGCTGGTCGAGTGAAGCTGGTTGTTGGTGTTGAGATGGAGATCTCTGGGAGATTTTTGGCGTTTGATATTACATGGAGCTGGGCGTTCTCTTGTGGACCAGTGTCCTGAAGTTGGCTCTCCTACCTTAGAAGCACAGCACTGACTCCTGGCTGCAGCCCCTAGAGACTTTCATCCACATGGCTCAGAATAAAAGGGAGAAAAAGTAGAAAGAAATAAAGAAAGAAAGAGGATAAAATAAAATAAGATAAAATAAAATAAAGTTATTAACATAAAAAATAATTATTAAGAAATAAAAATTTTTTTAAAGTAAGCAAAAAAACCCAAAAAACGGACAGACAGAACCCTAGGACAAATGGTGAAAGCAAAGCTATACAGACAAAATCTCACACAGAAGCATACACATACACACTCACAAAAAGAGTAAAAGGGGAAAACATAATAAATCTTGCTCTCAAAGTTCACCTCCTCAATTTGGGATGATTCGTTGTCTATTCAGGTATTCCACTGATGCAGTGTACATCAAGTTAATTGTGGAGATTTAATCCGCTGCTCCTGAGGCCGCTGGGAGAAGGTTTCCCTTTCTCTTCTTTGTTGGCACAGCTCCTGGGGTTCAGCTTTGGATTTGGCCCCGCTTCTGCATTTAGGTGGCCTCTTGGTGTCTGTTCCCTCCAAGACAGGACGGGGTTAAAGAAGAAGCTGATTATGCGGCTCTGGCTCACTCAGGCCAGGGCGAGGGAGTGGCATGGAGTGTGGGCAAGCCTGCAGCGGCAGAGGCCAGCGGGACATTGCACCAGCCTGAGGCGTGCCGTGCATTCTCCCGTGGAAGTTGTCCCTGGATCACGGGACCCTGGCAGTGGCGGGCTGCACAGGTTTCTGGGAGAGGATGTGTGGATAGTGACCTGTGCTTGCACACAGGCTTCTTGGTGGCTGCAGTAGCAACCTTAGCTTCTCATGCCCATCTCTGGGGTCTGCGCTGTTAGCCGTGGCTCGTGGCCGTCTCTGGAGCTCCTTTAAGCAGCGCTCTTAATCCCCTCTCCTCGCGCACCAAGAAACGAAGAGGGAAGAAAAAGTCTCTTGCCTGTTCAGCAGATTCAGACTTTTCCCCGGACTCCCTCCTGGCTAGCCGTGGTGCGCTAACCCCTTCAGGCTGTGTTCATGCCACCAGTCCTCTCCCTGCAATCCACTGAAGCCAGAGCCTGAGCTCCCAGCCCTGCCCACCCGTGCGGGTGAGCAGAAAAGCCTCTCGGGCTGGTGAGTGCCGGTCGGCACCAATCCTCTGTGCGGGAATCTCTCTGCTTTGCCCTCCACACCCCTGTTGCTGTGCTCTCCTCCGCGGCTCTGAAGCTTCCCCCCTCCGCCACCTGCAGTCTCCGCCCATGAAGGGGCTTCTAGTGTGTGGAAACCTTTCCTCCTTCACAGCTCCCTCCCACTGGAGCAGGTCCCATCCCTATTCTTTTGTCTTTGTTTATTCTTTTTTCTTTTGCCCTACCCAGATACGTGGGGAGTTTCTTGCCTTTTGGGAGGTCTGAGGTCTCTTGCCAGCATTCAGTGGGTGTTCTGTAGGATTTGTTCCACGTGTAGATATATTTCTGATGTATCTGTGGGGAGGAAGGTGATCTTCGTGTCTTACTCTTCCGCTATCTTTCCCCTCTCCTTATGCAGAGATTTTAAATCAACCAATTATTGGGTTTATGGTTAGTTACCTATATCCAGTATTTCTGGATTACCTTAGTGGACTTCTCTAAGGCCATAATTGGATGGCCCTTAGGAAATTTATTCTAGAAGAAATAAGTTATCACTCTATTTGGGCCATAATTGTTATTACTAGAATGGACTCCCTCAGTTGGCCAATCAATCATATTTGCTCTGACCACGGTGACAAATATGAATTTTCTTTTAAAGTTACTCAAGCTCAATCACAGCAATGAGCAAAATTCCTGTCAAAGAATATACCCTCCCTCTGTTATGAGGTGGATTTATATGGCTAATACCAGGCTATTATTGTTTAAGTTTAAGGATCCCCCTTATGATGGGAACAATTAAACCATTATAAGGATAATCAGACTAATAACACTATGAAATTTGGCTGGGTGCTCTAGGAACAATGCCAAAATATCATTTCCCTTAAAGATAAGGATTGATATGGAACAGACAAAGTCAGATGACCTGGGGATATACTGGGTCATGGGTAATGGCAGTTCTTGGCTTAAATTCTTACTTATGACTTTACTAATGCAACTAGCTATATTACTTGTATTCTGACTATGCCTTCTTTTTTGCATTACCAAATGTGTGACTGAGCCTCTGATAAAATGATAACTAGATGACCTGAAATGATTTACCAAATATATAGTTGTATATAAGATCAATAACTGTCATAGTGTAACTCTAAATATGGAAGAAGCTACAAGAGGGAATCATTTCCTGGACCATAACAGACTACTAAGACAGGGTGGTGCAGAGACTTCTGGCTACTGTTAATACGGTCTAGTCCAGTATTATCACATTGAGTGACCTGTCAACAAAATCCTGGCCTGATCTAGGAATAAGCATTCCTAGCACAGTAGGACAAAATGGTCATGACATGCCTCCCAAACTAACCATTTATGACTATGAGGGGGCACTGACAACAAAAATATGTCACTTGCCATCTAGTTTTACAAGAAATAAGTCACTAGCCACTGAAGTTGCTAACTTTTAACACACCCTTGAAGGAGTCAGTGGTGGATTTCAGAATGAGGTACTCTGTGCTCTGGGGAAACTGGCAGAATAGCCCTTCATATAGTTAGATATTTTCAGGAGAAAAATTTAATGATCCCAAAGTCTTACATCTTCCCATACTTAGAAAAGCACTAACATCATTAATATCTTATGACTAGAAACAAACTTCTACTGAGCTGTGTGCTTGGTTGCAAATACCCCCTTCACCAAAATCACATAGATACTGATCTCCCCACTTACCTCTTCTGAACCGTTCCTCAGAGCTATCTGAAAGGCTGTCTCCTGTGCTATAGTCTCCAGATAAAACTGAAGCTCACAACTTTCAGGTTGTGTGCTTTTTTTTTTTTTTAGTTGACACTTATCAGTGACTTTAAAATAGGGAGGTTATCCTGGATTATCCTTAAATGTGAAAGATGGTGCACAAGAGCAGGTGTCAAAGTTATGTGATGTGAAAAAGACTTGACCAGCCATTGCTGGCTTTGAAGGTGGACTGTAGCCTTGAGCTAAGGAATGCCAGCAGTCTCTGGAAGCTGGAAAAAGCAGGAAATGTATTCTCCCCTAAATCCTCCAGAAAGGAATACAGTATCACTGACACCATAATTTCCACAGCTTTTAAGAAAATTAATGTTTGTTGTGTTAAGCCATCAAGTTTGTGGTAATTTGTCCAGCAGCAATAGGAAATGAATACACATGGTAAGTGCTCTATAAGTGATAAATACAAAACTAAATAACTCTTAATCCAAGTTTTTATTTGCTAAAAAAGCAAAGACATTTTTCATTTGATCCATGCAATCTATCACTATTTTACAGTTGGGAAACTGAGTGAAAAATACATGACCAGTGAGTTAGTGGCAAGGTGCTTTCCCCTTATTTGCTACTGGCAGCTGCTGCGTAAGTAGTGTGTGACTTGTCTAGCCAGCTCCAGCAGTGGCAATTTTGCAGACAGACTCCCACATCTGCTGTAACTAAAGTGTGGAGATTAGCTGCTAAGCCATGCAATTGGTTGCTAAGCTTCCTTCCCCCTCTCATTCCACAACGCACTTCAGCAACTGAAAGTTAATAATCTGCCAGCAAATTAAATTTGGTGAAAAGATCAGAATTCATGTTAATTGGGAACCAGGTGATCCAAGCTCATCTTGGAGGACTGTGTGACCTTCTACCAAGTACACCCACTGTGTGAGTTGCTGCTTCCCCACCAGATGCATGAACTCCTGGACCTCTGTGAATCTAAAGGAGGCCACAAGCATTTCTTTGAACTGCTAATGAACATCCTCAGGCTTTTGTCTGAGTGTTTTTCTCTGCCTCAAATGCCTTAAGTTCATGTTTCCCAGAGTGTTGTAGTTAAGGGGTGATTTTGCATGGTGGAGGCCTTATTGCATAGGGCAGATGTTCTCACCCCCGGCTATATATGAGAATTGTCCAGGAGCTTTCCAAAGACATGGTGCTGAAGCCCCATTCCAGAGATTCTGATTGAATTGGTCCAGGTGGGGTCTAAATGTATTTAGAAAAAATACCTCCCCATGTGATTCTCATAGCTAGCCAAGGGTGAGAACAAATAGGGTAGTGGTTCAGAATATGGACTTGGAGCTCAAAGCCCAGCTCTGCTATTCATTATTTGTGTAGCTCTGGGCAAGTTTCCTAACGTCTCTGGGCTATGGCTTCCCCATCTGTGAAACAGGGAAGACAGTACCCTTATAGCATAAAAATGTTGCAAGTGTTAAGTGAGTTAGTACATATAAAGCAATTAGAAAAGGATTTATAAGCAATTAGTGTCAGAGCAAAACAAAAGTATTGATTTGCATCACTTAGAATTGCTTCTAGCATGTAGTAAGTACTCAACAAATGCTAGTAATTATTACACCAACAAGATCTTTAATAGATGCTTATTTTAAATGTGTATTTAGGAACAGATAACTAAAATCAATTTAAAGCACCAGTATAAAGCTCTTTTTTTTAGTATCAAACTTCTCAAAAATGGGTCACTTTAAGGTAAAATAGTAAGTAAAATTGTGACTGTAAAAGGCAAAAATTCTGAAGTTTAAGAAACACTGCCCTAACCTCTTCCCAGGGCCTCTCCCTCCACTAACTCGATAGACCCAATCCTACCTCTTCTTCCAAGCCCAGCATAACATATATGCCACCTTTGTCAGAAAGTCTCCCCTGATCTCCTCATCTGAAAATGTTTTTCTCCTGTTCTGAATTCCCACAGCTTCTTTCTTTTATATGCATTTCAAACATAGCCAGCAAAAAACTCTCAATTTTCATTGATTCCCTTCCCCTGCCCCCATTTTACCCATTTCATTGACCAGCAGTGCCACCAATCACCTAATTGATGGGGCCAAAAAATTAGCAGTGATATTTGTTCACTTTACCTCACACCCCTATCCAGTCCGTCAGCAAAGCCTGTCAGTTTTACCTTCTAAATATATCCAGACTCTTACCACTTGGCCAAAACCAACACTCTCTCCCGCCTGGATATTGCAGCAGTCTGCTCACTGGGCTCCCAGCTCCCATGGGCCCTGGAAACTATTCTCCTCCTAGAAACCAGAGAGCCATTTAAATCATGGTTCATTGCCCAGCTCAAACCCTTCCAGTGGCTTCTGACAAAACAAAATCCAAACTCCTTAACATGGCCTCCAAGGTCCTACAGGAGTTATTACCACCCTCTCAGAAGCCATTCACCTACCACTCTTCCCTCCTCCCAGATGTAGCCACTCGGGCCTCCTAGAGGGGCTTTATCCAAAAACCAAAGGGGAGCAATTAAAGGAATTTGCTTGGATTTACATTTCAAAAAATTTACTCTGGTTGTAGTACAGCGAGCAGATCTAGAGGGACTATGAAGGTGTACACATTGAGAAGGTATTGTTGCGATAGGCTTGGGTAGGGGAAAGACAGGAGTTCAAATGCCAACTCCAGTACTTACTAGCTTTATGACTTTGGGTCACTACTCTTGACACTCCTTATGGGCCAGGCAGCATTCTAAGGGTTTTTTTCTGTATAGTAACTCATATAATCCTTTCTAATTGTTTCCTTTTGTCAAATGGAGATTAAAAAATAGTCCCCATTTGTAAATTAGATTTTAAAAATTAGATTAAAAAATAGATTCTCAGGATTATTGTGAAGATTAAATAAATTAAATAAATTAGTTTGTAATTGGTCTTGTCACAGTGCTTGACACAGAGTCGGCACTCAATAAATGTTAATTAGTATACTTAACAACCCAGGATTTAGCCTCAGAAAAGAATATAAGTGAATGTATGTAGGGAGCAATGTATGAGGGATGAGTGCAAAGGATTCTGGAGCTAGACTACCTGGGTTATAAATCCTTGCTCTACCATTTATTAGCCTTAGAACCGTGGACATAATATGTAACCTCCTTATGCCTCAATTTATGTCATGTGTAAAATGGGGATGATAAAGATTATATCTACCTCATAGGGTAGTTGTGAGGATTAAATGAGCTAATATGTATAAATTATCTAGAAGAGTCCTTGGTCCACAGTAAATGATCTAATAAATTCAATAAATATTAAACTCAATAAGTGTTAGCTATTATCACTATTGTTGCTGTCTGAGGCATATATGCCCAATTCTACTGAGTCAGTGATTTTATTTGCTCTTGTTTTGCATGCTCATAGATTAAAGACTCTTATGGACTCAACACATTTCATTTAGCCATCATGCTTTGTTTATGTGTATATGTTTTTGCTTTTTTTTTTTAAAATTTATCACTACTTGGCAAGTGGGAGAGCTTTTCAAGCTGGATTAACTGTCATTAAAAAACAATACTACCCAGGCTTCCCTGGTGGTGCAGTGGTTGAGAGTCCACCTGCCGATGCAGGGGACACGGCTTCGTGCTCTGGTCCTGGGAGATCCCACATGCCGTGGAGCAGCTGGATCCATGAGCCATGGCCGCTGAGCCTGCACGTCCGGAGCCTGTGCTCTGCAACGGGAGAGGCCACCACAGTGAGAGGCCCGTGTACTGCAAAAAACAAAAAACAAAAAACAATACTACCCAATGTAATTCTGAAAAGACTCTAAAGGCATGTAGTATAGTGGTTATAAGCATATATTCCACAAACAAACTACCTGGGTTCAAATCCCAGATTTGCCACTTATCAGCTATGTGGCCTAGAACAAATGATTTCACCGATTTGTACATCAGTGTCATCCCTATACCACAAGGATGGTGATGATGATGCCAGTAATTACTCACAAGGGCTGTTGTGAAAATTAATTCACGTAAATTTTGTAAAATAGCAACTGGCATGGAGTAACACTACAATTATTATTGTCTAACATTATTTTCTGTTTGTTTTTGGTTTTAGTTTTAACACATTTATTAAATCTAATAACTTTCATAAAGAGCCTGGCACACCTTAGGGAATCATGAGCTTATTAAATATTAGCTAACTTCATTTTATAACCAAATCTCTCTTTTCCTGTTGTGCTAATATTTATTTTATCAATTGTTATTATCTTTAATTTTTTTAAACATCTTTGCTGGATTATAATTGCTTTAAAATGGTGTGCTACTTTCTGCTTTATAACAAAGTGAATCAGCTGTCCATAAACATATATCCTAATATCTCCTCACTCTTGAGTCTCCCTCCAACCCTCCGATTCCAAACCCTCTAGGGGGACACAAAGCAGCCAGCTGATCTCCCTGTGCTATGCAGCTGCTTCCCACTAGCTATCTATTTTACATTTGGTAGTGTATAGATGTCCATGCCACTCTCTCACTTCGTCGCAGCTTACCCTTTCTACTGCCCGTTTCCTCAAGTCCATTCTCTACGTCTGCATCTTTATTCCTGTCCTGCCCCTAGATTCTTCAGAACCATATTTTTCTTTTTTAGATTCTGTATATATGTTAGCATACAGTATTTGTTTTCCCTTTCTGACTTACTTCACTCTGTATGACAGTCTCTAGGTCCATCCACCTCACTACAAATAACTCAAGTTCATTTATTTTATAGTTGAGTAATATTCCATTGTATATATGTGCCACATCGTTATCTATTCACTTGTCGATGGACACTTAGGTTGCTTCCATGTCCTGGCTATTTTAAATAGAGCTGCAATGAACATTGTGGTTCATGACTCTTTGAATTATGGTTTTCTCAGGGTATATGCCCAGTACTGGGATGGCTGGCTCATATGGTAGCTCTATTTGTAGTTTTTTTAAGGAACCTCCATATGGTTCTCCATAGTGGCTTTATCAATTTACATTTCCACCAACAGTGCAAGAGGATTCCTTTTTCTCCACAACCTATCCAGCACTTATTGATTCTAGATTTTTTGATGATGTCCATGCTGATCGGGGTGAGTTGACACCAAATTGTAGTTTTGATTTGCATTTCTCTAATGATTAGTGATGTTGAGCATCCTTTCATGTATTTGTTGGCAATCTGCATATCTTCTTAGGAGAAATCCCTATTTAAGTCTTCTGCCCATTTTTGGATTGGGTTGTTTGTCTTTTTTGATATTGAGCTGCATGAGCTGCTTGTAAATTTTGGATATTAATCCTTTGCCAGTTGCTCCATTTGCAAATATTTTCTCCCATTCTTAGGGTTGTCTTTTCGTCTTGTTTATGGTTTCCTTTGCTGTGCAAAAGCTCTGAAGTTTCATTAGGTCCCATTTGTTTATTTTTGTTTTTATTTCCATTTCTCTAGGAGGTGGGTCAAAAAGGATATTGCAGTGATTTATTTCATAGAGTGTTATGCCTGTGTTTTCCTCTAAGAGATTTAAAGTGTCTCACCTTATATTTAGGTCACTAATACATTTGGAGTTTATTTTTGTGTATGGTGTTAGGAAGTGTTCCAATTTCATTCTTTTACATGTAGCTGTCCAGTTGTCCAAGCAGTACTTATTGAAGAGGCTGCCTTTTCTCCACTGTATATTCTTGTCTCCTTTATCAAATAGAAGGAGACCATATGTTCATGGGTTTATCTCTGGGTTTCTATCCTGTTCCATTGATCTATATTTCTGTTCTTGTGCCAGTACCATACTGTCTTGATTACTGTAGCTTTGTAGTATAGTCTGAGGTCAGGGAGCCTGATTACTCAAGCTCCATTTTTCCTTCTCAAGATTG
Organism: Neophocaena asiaeorientalis asiaeorientalis; assembly: GCF_003031525.2. NCBI lineage: Eukaryota > Metazoa > Chordata > Mammalia > Artiodactyla > Phocoenidae > Neophocaena > Neophocaena asiaeorientalis. The sequence continues at coordinate 121,760 of NW_020174485.1, read as the reverse complement.
CTTTAGCTCTTCGGGTCTTTTGTGTTTCCATACAAATTGTGCAATATTTTGTTCTAGTTCTGTGAAAAATGCCATTGTTAGGTTGATAAGGATTGCAATGAAACTGAAGATTGCTTCGGGTAGTATAGTCATTTTCACAATGTTGATTCTTCCAGTCCAAGACATAGTATATCTCTCAATCTATTTGTGTCATCCTTAATTTCTTTCATCAGTGTCCTATAGTTTTCTGTATACAGGTCTTTGGTCTCTTTAGGTAGGTTTATTACTAGGTATTTTATTGTTTTGTTGCAATGGTAAATGGGAGTGTTTCCTTAATTTCTCTTTCAGATTTTTCATGATTAGTGTATGGGAATGCAAGAGATTTGCGTGTATTTATTTTGTATCCTGCTACTTTACCAAAGTCACTGATTAGCTCTCATAGTTTTCTGGTAGCATCTTTAGGATTCTCTATGTATAGTATCATGTCGTCTGCAAAGAGTGATGGTTTTACTTCTTTTCCAATGTGGATTCCTTTTATTTCTTGTCCTTCCCTGATTGCTGTGGCTAAAACTTCCAAAACTGTGTTGAATAATATTGGTGAGAGTGGGCAACCTTGTTTTTTCCTGATCATAGTGAAATGATTTCAGTTTTTCACCTTTGAGAATGATGTTGGCTGTGGGTCTCTCATATATGGCCTTTATTATGTTGCAGTAAATTCCCTCTATGCTTACTTTCTGGAGGGTTTTTATCATAAATGGGTGTTGAATTTTGTCAAAAGCTTTTTCTGCATCTATTGAGATGATAAGGTTTTATCCTTCAATTTGTTAATATGGTGTATCAAACTGATTGACTTGTGTATACTGAAGAATTCTTGCATTCCTGGGATAAACCCCACTTGATCATGGTGTATGATCCTTTTAATATGCTGTTGGATTCTGTTTGCTAGTATCTTGTGAAGATTTTTGCATCTATGTTCATCAGTGATACTGGCCTGTAGTTTTCTTTCTTTGTGTCATCTTTGTCTGGTTTTGGTATCAGGGTGATGGTGGCCTCTTAGAATCAGTTTGGGCGTGTTCTCCATCTGCTATATTTTGGAAGAGTTTGAGAAGGATAGGTGTTATCTCTTTTCTAAAGGTTTGACAGAATTCGCCTGTGAAGCCATCTGGTCCTGGGCTTTTTTTGCTGTAAGATTTTTAATCACAGTTTCAATTTCAGTGCTTGTGATTGGTCTGTTTATATTTTCTATTTCTTCCTGATTCAGTCTCAGAAGGTTGTGCTTTTCTAAGAATTTGTCCGTTTCTTCCAGGTTGTCCATTTTATTGGCGTATAATTGCTTGTAGTAATCTCTCATGATCCTTTGTACTTCTGGAGTTTCAGTTCTTACTTCTCCTTTTTCATTTCTAATTCTATTGCTTTGAGACTTCTCCCCTGTTTTCTTGATGAGTCTGGCTAATGGTATATCAATTTTATCTTCTCAAAGAACCATTTTTTAGTTTTATTGATCTTTGCTATCATTTCTTTCACTACTTTTTCATTTATTTCTCATCTGATTTTTATGATTCCTTCCGCTAACTTTGAGTGTTCTTTTTTTCTTCTTTCTCTGTTGCTTTAGGTGTAAGATTAGGTTCTTATTTGAGATGTTTCTTGTTTCTTGAGGTAGAATTTTATTGCTAAAAACTTCTGTCTTTGAACTGCTTATGCTGCATCCCATAGGTTTTGGGTCGTAGTGTTTCCATTGTCATTTGTTTCTAGGTATTTTTTTATTTCCTCTTTGATTTCTTCAGTGATCTCTTGGTTATTTAGTAGTGTATTATTTAGACTCCATGTGTTTGTATTTTTTACATTTTTTTCCCTGACGTTGAATCTAGTCTCATAGCATGGTCAGAAAACATACTTGATACAATTTCAACTTTTCAAAATTAACCAAGGCTTAATTTGTGACCCAACATATTATCTATCCTGGAGAATGTTCCATGAGCACTTGAGACGAAAGTGTATTCTGTTGTTTTTGGATGGAATGTCCTATAAATATCAATTAAATCCATCTTGTTTAATGTATCATTTATAGCTTGTGTTTCCTTACTAATTTTCATTTTGGATGATCTATCCATTGGTGAAAGTGTGGTGTTAAAGTCCCCTACTATGATTGTATTACTGTTGATTTCCCCTTTTATGGATGTTAGCATTTGCCTTATGTATTGAGGTGATCCTATGTTGGGTGCATACATCTTTACAATTGTTATATCTTCTTCTAGGTCTGATCCCTTTATCATTTTGTAGTGTCCTACTTTGTCTCTTGTAATAGTCTTTATTTTAAAATCTGTTGTCTTTTATGAGAATTGCTACTCCAGCTTTCTTTTGGTTTCCATTTGCCTGGAATATCTTTTTCCATCCCCTCACTTTCACTCCATACGTGTTCCTAGGTCTGAAGTGGGTCTCTTTTAGACAGCATGTATATAGATCTTGTTTTTGTATTCAGTAAGACAGTCTATGTGTAATATTTAAGGTAGATATACATATGTATGTTCCCAGTGTCATTTTCCTAATTGCTTTGGGTTTGTTATTGAAGTTCTTTTCCTTCTCTTGTCTTTCCTGCCTACAGAAGTTCCATTACCATTTGTTGTAATGGGTTTGGTGGTGCTGACTTCTCTTAGCTTTTGCTGGTCTGTAAAGGTTTTAATTTCTCCATCAAATCTGAATGAGATCCTTGCTGGGTAGAGTAATCTTGGTTGTAGGTTTTACCCCATCTTCACTTTAAATACGTCCTGTCACTCCCTTCCGGTTTGCAGGGTTTCTGCTGAAAGATCAGCTGTTAACCTTATAGGGATACACTTGTATATTATTTGCTGCCTTTCCCTTGATGCTCTTCATATATTTTCTTTCTTTGTAATTTTTTTAACATCTTTACTGGAGTGTAGTTGCTTTACAATGGTGTGTTCGTTTCTGCTTTATAACAAAGTGAATCAGTTTTATATATATCCCCATATCTCTCCCCTCTTGCATCTCCCTCCCTCCCACTCTCCCTGTCCTACCCCTCTAGGTGGTCACAAAGCACGGAGCTGATCTACCTGTGCTATGCAGCTTCTTCCCACTAGCTATCTATTTTATGCTTGGTAGACTATATATGTCTATGCCACTGTCTCACTTTGTCCCAGCTTACATTTTCCCCTCTGCATATCCTCAAGTCCATTCCCTAGTAGTTCTGTGTCATTATTCCCGTCTTGCCCCTAGGTTTTTCATTACCAGTTTTTTTGTTTGTTTCTTTAGTTTCCATATATATGTGTTAACATACTGTATTTGTTTTTCTCTTTCTGACTTACTTCACTCTGTATGACAGACTCTAGGTCCATCCACCTCACTACAAATAACTCAATTTTGTTTCCTTTTATGGCTGAGTAATATTCCATTGTATATATGTGCCACATCTTCTTTACCCATTCATGTGTTGATGGACACTTAGGTTGCTTCCATGTCCTGGCTATTGTAAATAGTGCTCTAATGAACATTTTATTACACGACAATTTTGAATTATGGTTTTCTCAGGACATATGCCCAGTAGTGGGATTGCTGGGTGATATGGTAGTTCTCTTTTTAGCTTTTTAGGAAACGTCCATATTGTTCTCCATAAGTGGCTGTATCAATGTACATTCCCACCAACAGTGCAAGAGTGTTCCCTTTTCTCCACACCCTCTCCAGCACTTAGTGTTTCTAGATTTTTTTTTTGCAGTACACGGGCTTCTCACTGTTTTGGCCTCTCCTGTTGCGGAGCACAGGCTCCGGACGTGCAGGATCAGTGGCCATGGCTCAAAGGCCTAGATGCTCTGCGGCCTGTGGGATCTTCCTGGACCGGGGCACGAACCCGTGTCCCCTGAATTGGCAGGTGGACTCTCAACCACTGTACCACCAGGGGAGCCCATGTTGAGCATTCTTTCATGTGTTTGTTGGCAATCTGTATATCTTCTTTGGAGAATCCTCTCCCGTTGCAGAGCACAGGCTCTGGACGTGCAGGCTCAGTGGCCATGGCTCACGGGCCCAGCCGCTACACGGCATATGGTATCTTCCTAGACTGGGGCCCGAACCCGTGTCCCTTGCATCAGCAGGTGGACTCTCAACCATTGCACCTCCACGGAAGCCCATGCGGGTTGTCTTTTGATCTTGGTTATGGTTTTCTTTGTTGTACAAATCTTTAAATTTTCATTAGGTCTCATTTGTTTATTTTTGTTTTTATTTCCATTTCTCGAGAAGGTGGGTCAGAAAGGATCTTGCTGTGATTTATGTCATAGAGTGTTTTGCCTGTTTTCCTTAAAGACTTTGATAGTGTCAGGCCTTACATATAGCTCTTTCATCCATTTCGAGTTTATTATTCTGTAAGGTGTTAGGGAGTGTTCTAATTTCATACTTTCACATGTACCTGTCCAGTTTTCCCAGCACCACTTATTGAAGAGGCTGTCTTTTTTCCACTGTATATTCTTGCCTCCTTTACCAAAGATAAGGTGACCATATGTGTGTGGGTTTATCTCTGGGCTTTCTATCCTGTTCCATTGATCTATTTTTCTGTTTTTGTGCCAGTACCATATTGTCTTGATTACTGTAGCTTTGTAGTATAGTCTGAAGTCAGGGAGCCTGATTCCTACAGCTCCATTTTTTGTTCTCAAGATTGCCTTAGTTATTTAGGGTCTTTTGTGTTACCATACAAATTGTGCAATATTTTGTTCTAGTTCTGTGAAAAATGCCATTGGTAGTTTAATAGGGATTGCATTGAATCTGTTGATTGCTTTGGGTAGTAGAGTCATTTTCACAATGTTGATTCTTCCAATCCAAGAACATGGTATGTCTGTCCATCTATTTGTATCATCTTTAATTTCTTTCATCAGTGTCTTATAGTTTTTGCATACAGTTCTTTTGTCTCCTTAGATAGGTTTATTCCTAGATATTTTATTCTTTTTGTTGCAGTGGTAAATGGTAGTGTTTCCTTAATTGCTCTTTCAGATTTTTCATCATTAGTGTATAGAAATGCAAGCGATTTCTGTGCATTAATTTTCTATCCTGCTACTTTCCCCAATTCATTGAATAGCTCTAGTAGTCTTCTTCTAGCATCTTCACGATTCTCTATGTATAGTATCATGTCATCTGCAAACAGTGACAGCTTTACTTCGTCTTTTTCAATCTGGATTCCTTTTATTTGGTTTTCTTCTCTGATTGCTGTCACTATAACTCCTAAATCTATGTTGAATAATAATGGTGAGAGTCAGCAACATTTGTTGTTCCTGATCTTAGTGGAAATGGTTTCTATTTTTCACTATTGGTACGATGTTGGCTGTGGGTTTTTCATATATGGCCTTTTTTATGTTGAGGTAAGTTCCATCGATGCCTACTTTCTGGAGGGTTTTTATCATAAATGGGTGTTGAATTTTGTCAAAAGCTTTCTGTGCATCTATTGAGATGATCATATGGTTTTTCTCCTTCAATTTTTTAATATGGTGTGTCACATTGATTGATTTGCATATATTGAAGAATCCTTGCATTCCTGGGATAAACCCCACTTGATCATGTTTTGTGATCCTTTCAATGTGCTCTTGGATTCTGTTTGCTAGTATTTGGTTGAGGATATTTGCATCTATGTTCATGAGTGATATTGGCCTTTAGTTTTCTTTCTTTGTGACATCTTTGTCTGGTTTTGGTCTCAGGGTGATGCTGGCCTCGTAGAATGGGTTTCGGAGTCTTCCTCCCTCAGTTATATTTTGGAAGAGTTTGAGAGGGATAGGTGTTAGCTCTTCTCTAGATATTTGATAGAATTCGCTGCTGAAGCCATCTGGTTCTCGGCTTTTGGTTGTTGGAAGACTTTTAATCACAGTTTCAATTTCAGTGCTTGTGATTGGTCTGTTTATATTTTCTGTTTCTCCCTGGTTAAGTCTTGGAAGGTTGTGCATTTCTAAGACTTTGTCTGTTTCTTCCATGTTGCCCATTTTATTGGCATATAGTTGCTTGTAGTAATCTCTCATGATCCTTTGTATTTCTGCAGTGTTTGTTGGACCTTCTCCTTTTTCATTTCTTATTCTACTGATTTGAGTTTTCTTCCTTTTTTTCTTTATGAGTCTGGCTAATGGTTTATCAATTTTGTTTATCTTCTCAGAAAACCAGCTTTTAGTTTTATTGACCTTTGCTATCATTTCCTTCATTTCTTTTTCATTACTTTCTGATCTGATCTTTATGATTTCTTTCCTTCTGCTAGCTTTGGGGGTATTTTGTTCTTCTTTCTCTAATTGTTGTAGGTGTACGTTTAGGTTGTTTATTTGAGATGTTTCTTGTTTCTTGAGATAGGATTGTATTGCTATGATGTTCCCTCCTAGAACTGCTTTCATTGCGTCCCATAGGTTTTGGGTCGTCGTGTTTTTATTGTCATTTGTTTCTAGGTATTTTTTGATTTCCTCTTTGATTTCTTCAATTATCTCTTGCTTATTAAGTAATGTATTGTTTAGCCTCCATGTGTTTGTATTTTTTACAGATTTTTTTCCTGTAATTGATATCTAGTCTCAGTGTTGTTGTTGGAAAAGGTACTTGATGCAATTTCAATTTTCTTAAATTTACCAAGTCTTGATTTGTGACCCAAGATATGATCTATCCTGAGGAATGTTCCATGAGCACTTGAGAAGAAAGTGTATTCTGTTGTTTTTGGATCGAATGTCCTATAAATATCAATTAAGTCCATCTTGTTTAATGTATCATTTAAAGCTTGTGTTTTCTTATTTATTTTCATTTTAAATGATCTGTCCATTGGTGAAAGTGTGGTGTTAAAGTCCCCTACTATGGTTGTGTTACTATTGATTTCCCGTTTTATGGCTGTTTGTATTTGCCTTATGTATTGTGATGCTGCTATGTTGAGTACATAAATATTTACAATTGTTATATCTTCTTCATGGTTTGATCCCTTGCTAATTATGTAGTGTTCTTCTTTGTCTCTTGTAATACTCTTTGTTTTTAAGTTTATTTTATCTGATATGAGAATTGCTATTCCAGCTTTCTTCTTATTTCCATTTGCATGGAATATATTTTTCTATCCCCTCACTTTTAGTCTGTATGTGTCCCTAGGGCTGAAGTGGGTCTCTTGTCGACAGCATATCTGCAGGTCTTGTTTCTGTTTCCACTCAACCATTCTATGTCTTTTGGTTGGAGCATTTAAGCCATTTACATTTAAGGTAATAATCAATATGTATGTTCCTATTACCATTTTCTTAATTGTTTTGTGTTTGTTATTGTAGGTCTTTTCCTTCTCTTGTGTTTCCTGCCTCGAAGAGTTCCTTTAGCGTTTGTTGTAAAGCTGGTTTGGTGGTGCTGAATTCTCTCAGCTTTTGCTGGTCTGTAAAGTTTTTAATTTCTCCATTAAATCTGAATGAGATCCTTGCTGGGTAGAGTAATCTTGGTTGTAGTTTTTTCCCCTTCATCACTTTAAAAAATCACTTTAACCTTATGGGGATTACCTTTTGTGGTATTTGTTGTTTTTGCCCTGCTACTTTTAATAATTTTTCTTTGTTTTTGATTTTTGATAGTTTGATTAATATATGTCTTGGCCTGTTGTTCTTCTTGGATTTATCCTTTTATTGACTCTCTGGTCTTCCTGGACTTGATTGACTATTTCCTTTCCCATATTAGGGAAGTTCTCAACTATAATCTCCTCAAGTATTTTCTCAGTCCCTTTCTGTTTCTCTTCTTCTTCTGGGATCCCTATAATTCTAATGTTGGTGCATTTAAAGTTGTCCCAGAGGTCTTTGAGACTGTCCTCAATTCTTTTTATTCTTTTTTCTTTATTCTGTTCTGTGGAAGTTTTTTTCCACTATTTTATCTTCCAGGTCACTTATCTGTTCTGCCTCAGTTATTCTCCTATTGATTCCTTCTAGAGAAATTTTAATTTCATTTATTGTGCTGTTCATCATTGTTTCTTTGCTCTTTAGTTTCTTTTTGGTGTCTGCCCCCAGTGGGTAAGGTTTCTAGAGTGGGTTGTGTAGGCTTTCTGGTGGTTGGGACTGTTGCCTGTTTTCTGGTTGATGAGGTTTGATCTTGTCTTTCTTGTGGGTGGGACCATGTCTGGTGGTGTGTTTTGGTGTGTTTGTGAACTTAGTATGCTTAGGCAGCCTCTCTGCTAATCATTTGGCTTGTGTTCCTGTCTAGCTACGTGTTTGGCCTAGGTTGTCCTTCACTGTAGCTTGCTTGTTGTTGAGTGGAGCTGGGTCTTATTTTGAGATGGAGATCTCTGGGAGATCTCTTGCCGTTTGATATTACATGGAGCCAGGAGGTCTCTTGTGGACCAGTGACCTGAAGTCAGCTCTCCCATCTTAGAGGCTCAGGCCTGACTCCCAGCCAGAGCACCAAGACCCTGTCAGCAACACGGCACAGAAGGAAAGGGAGAAAAAAGAAAGAAAGAAGGAAAGAAAGATAGATAGAAAACAGTAAAATGAAGTAAATAAAATTATTAAAATAAAACATTAAAATATTATTAAAAATAAAAAATTTAAAAGTAATAAAAAATAAGAAAGAAGAGAGCAGCTAAACATACAAACAAATCCACCATTGATAACAAACCCTAAAATCTATTAAAAACAAAAATGGGCAGACTGAACCCTAGGACAAATGGTAAAAGCGAAGCTATACAGACAAATCAGACAAAGAAGCATACACATACACAGTTACAAAAAGTGAAAAAGGAAAAAAAAAATATATATATATATATATAAAGGAAGAGAATAACCAAATCAATAAACAAATCTATCACTGACAATAAGCTCTAAACAATAAAATAAACATAAAACCAGAAACAAATTACATGCAGAAAGCAAACCCCAAGCCTACAGTTGTTTCCAAAGTCCACCACCTCAATTTTGGGATGATTCGTTGTCTCTTCAGGTATTCCACAGATGCAGGGTACATCAAGTTTTTTGTGGAGATTTAATCCGCTGCTCCTGAGGCTGTTGGGAGAAACTGTCCTTTCTATTCTGTGTTCACACAACTCATGCAGTTCGGCTTTGGATTTTGTCCCACCTCTGCATGTAGGTCACCTGAGGGTGTCTCTTCCTCCCCCAGACAAGATGGGGTTAAAGTAGAAGCTGATTAGGGTGCTCTGGCTCACTCAGGCCAGGGGGAGGGAGGGGTACTGAATGTGAGCCGAGCCTGCAGTGGCAGAGTTCAGAGTGATGTTGCAACAGTCTGAGGTGCACCGTGTGTTCTCCCGGAAAAGTTGTCCCTGGATCACAGGACCCTGGCAGTGGTGGGCTGCACAGACTCTTGGGAGGGGAGGTGTGGATAGTGACCTGTGGTTGCACACAGGCCTTGATAAGGCTGCAGCAGCAGCCTTAGCATTTCGTGCCCATCTCTGGTGCCTGTGCTGATAGCCGTGGCTCGCACCCATCTCTGGTGCTCATTTAGGCGGTGCTCTGTATCCCCTCTCTTTGCACACCCCAAGAAAATGGTCTCTTGCCTCATAGGCAGTTCCACGCTTTTCCCAGGCTCCCTCCTGGCTAGCTGTGGCCCACCAGCCCCCTTCAGGATGTTTTCACACAGCGAACCCCAGTCTTCTCCCTGGAATCTGACCTCTGAAGCCTGAGCCTCAGCTCCTGGCCCTCACCTGCCCTGGCAGGTGAACAGACAAGCCTCTCAGATTGGTGAGTGCTGGTAGGCACCGATTCTCTGTGCTGGAATCTCTCCACTTTGCCCTCTGAACCCCTGTTGCCGTGCTCTCCTCCGAGGTCTGAAGCTACCCCCTCCCATGGCCACCCCTAGTCCCTACCAGTGAAGGGGTTTCCTAGTGTGTGGAAACTTTTCCTCTTTCACAGCTCCCTCCAAGAGGTATAAGTCCCATCCCTATTCTTTTGTCTCTTTTTTCTTTTGCTCTACACAGGTACGTGGGGAGTTTCTTACTTTTGGGGAAGTCTGAGGTCTTCTGCCAGCATTCAGTAGATGTTCTGTAGGAGTTGTTCCACATGTAGATGTATTTCTGATGTATTTGTGGAGAGGAAGGTGATCTCCATGTCTTACTTCTCTGCCATCTTGAAGGTCCCTGACCCCCCGTCCATTTTTATTAAAAGCACCTAGCCGAAGGTAGATACTCAATAGATGATCATTACCGTTAATATTACTGTTTTTATAACTCACATGTATATATTACTTTATAATTTTTACTCTCTGACATTCATTATCACATTTGAGCTATACCATTGTCCTGCCAGCCAACTAGGGAAGGGATTATCAATTCCAGGTTTCAGATGAGGAAATTGACCTGACTGGACTCTATTCACATTCCTGATATTTTACATGGCCATTTTTTGATTTTGCATGGAAATCCCAAAACTCTAGCATAAGATTAAAGATTAACTATCACAATATTATTTTTTTAATCAGTAAATTATGTATCATTCCTTTAATAAGACTGACTGAATTAAATTATCTCTGATGTTCTTAAATATTAGGTATAATCTAACTAAGTGTAAGTGCTAAGTTGTAATAGTCAAAAGTAACATGGAACTGTGAAATATTTCACTGTCTAGAAAATTAAAGGTGTGTGTATGAGAGAGACCACCTAACATTAATCAGAATACAGGTTGGTGTCACCCTCCAGAAATAATCTCAGCTATCTAAGTTACTACATGAAGGTCACAATCATATCCACATGTTAATTTCCACAATTTGCATTACAGTTACAGCCAGAACTCTGTTGAAACATACCCCAGATAATATACCCTCCTGCCAGTACACTGCATCCTGTATTACTTCTCTTAGTAAAATGCTTTCTCATCCATTTTGTCCCCGACTTCAGGATCTATACAGAGCAAGCATTATTGTATTGCACACATGAGGAAACAGAGCCTCCCCCAAGGGTAAATGACTACAGCAAGATATTAGCTTATAACTTAAATAACACTTCCTATGAGCTAGGCAAAATTCTAGTAGCTTTACCTGAAGGAAGTTATTGAATCCTCACAGCAAACCTGTGAGGTAAGTATTATCATCCCCAATTTACAAAAAGGGATACTGAGGATCAGAGAAATTAACTATATTGCCCAAGTTCACACTGCTTGGAAGTAACAGAAACAGGCTTCAAACAAAAGCAGTTTGATTCCAGATCCCACACACTTTACTGTTATGTTTCACAGCAGGGTGAAAACCAGCAATCTTGTCACAGAAAGAAAAAAAGGCAGTCTTATATGGGGTCCATATCAATACTATAGCAAATGATAAGTCCAGGCTTAGGGTACCAAATGTACTGTCCTTTAACTACCCTCCACAGAGGGGCAAAAGATCTGGAAATCATGCCTGATTCTATTCCACTGAAATAAGGGCTGGAGAACCTGGCGCAGTCAGGGCTCTTGCTGGCTTTCAGGGGGGAAGAAGGTGCTACAAGTCCAGAGGGAATGGAGTTGAGGGACAGTGGACTTGAACTCAAGCTACTGAATCACCTTAGCCAGCATTGCTCTTGACCAGCATTGTCCTTGGTCCAGTTGCCCTTCCAGTTGCCTGGAGCTCCTCTGCCTCTATATTTTGTTGGCTTGACTGCAGCCTCAGTAGGCCTCTGTAAACTCCACCTCAGAACAATAAGACCTTTCGTGTAATTCGCCAAGATTAACACTGTATTTTTCCCCTCAAAGGGACTTGCTGAAATTCTGGTTAATTTGTACACACACATGCAAATGCACACAGACCACCACCATATCATAGAACTGAAGCTCTGTCACCCATCTCCAATCTCAGAGAGCTAAAGATAAAGACCTCTTACCCTTCACCCAGTCAAAGTCTCCCTAGCCTGTGGTCATTTTTACTCCTAAACTGTCAGTGTCTCCACACTTTTACCAAAGTCCAAAGACCTTGACCTGGCCTGTGATGGCCTTTACACCTCTTTATTCTCCCACTCATTTTAAAGGTCAATTTAAATACCACCTCCTCTACCTTCCTCTGATCTTGGATGTCTGTCAGGACAGTATTCCATTCTGAATAGGGCTGGAGCTAAGTGGAGGGGCAGTCAGGAGGTAGGCAACATTTTTATTACTCTAATACATCTAATCTCTCCATTTTGCCAAGACATAGTTTAACTTGAGACATTCGTTAGGTACAAGCTCTGTGCCTAGCATTTTTTGTGCATTCTCTCATTTACCCCTCCCTGCAACCCTAGGAAGTGAGGACTACCGTTTGTAACTATCCCCCTAACTAGAATGTCAACTCCACAAGGTCAGGGATTTCTATCTGTTGTATTCATTGCTGTATCCCAAGCACCTAAAACAGTGCCTGACTAGTATATGTTCAATAAACATTTGTGAATAATGGATGCCATTTTCTAAGTGAGGAAACTAAAGAAACTAAGGTTTAAGTTTTCTGACTTGGAGAACTTAAGTGATTTGCCCATGGTCAGAAGGTTAATATGTAGTAAAATCAAGTGATAGAATCAAGATTTGAATGAAAGCAGGCTGGCCTGGCGTCCACACTCTTACCCATTACCTAAGAAGTGAAGAACTATTGCAGTCCTTATAATCACATCATTCATTTATTCAACAAAACACTTCTGTCTCTGTGTCCCTAGGACTACTTAGCAACATGTATTTGGTCATTTGTTTGTGTCATGCATACTCCAGGGCCCATGCTTTTAAGCTGTGGGCAATTCCTTTCCCTTGGCATTTGCTGCAATGGTGCTCTTAGGTTGTCTAGGCCTCAGATTCTGCTTATGGGCACTTGCCCCCTCTAGTCCTTTGGAGAGCTCATTTCCAGTGGTGTATCGCCCCATCTTTGGACTCTTGCAAGGAGAAAAATTGGCAAAGACAGCTTCTGATTTTAAGCCTGGGCTGCTCCTTGCCACATGACCTTGTGTAAGTCAGTTCTCATTTCTGATGTCTTCAGCTCTACTGCTGGGAAGTGGGCAGAAGAAAAGTCTTTGTGTACAGGTTTAGCAACGTAGGATGTAAAAATGATTACTTTTGTATACCAAGTAGCAGCTTAGAGCATATATATATATATATATTTCATTTCAAAGGAACATCAAATGAAGATTCAAGATTAACACTGGAGAGCCTCTGGACTCTTTGCCACTGTAGGTTTCAGATGATAAGCCTCCTTGCCATTAAGGTCACCACACATTATTTTTCCTGTATAAATCAGGTTTTGACCTGTATATTTGGCCTTGTTGCTCTCTGAGCCTCCCCCAACCTACTGCTGAGCAGCTGCTGCTAGGTGGGGGGAGCCCCTCCAATCCCTCTTTGTCCCTGCTTCCTTATCAGCTCACTGGAAGTTGCTTGCTGCAGAGGTTGGTTGGTAAGCTCTAAGCAGCTGATATTCCTAGTCTATAAACTGACCCAATTTAGAAGATTTTTTTTTAACCTGAGAGGGCTGGGTTTTATGCTGCAATATACAGCAGTGCACAAAGAGACAAGGGCAGCAAGTTCAAGGTTTTTCAAATCACTCAACCAATTGTGCACCTGCTGTGAGCCAGACATGTAGAATACCATGATGAGGAAGACTCATATCTTGCCTTAGCACAAGTACATTGTACTAGTGTATGGGGGGAGCGTAATAATGGAGATAATACATTAACTATATAGCTCTTAGACAGGGTAGGGTAGAATATGTTAAGTGCTTGTGGAGAATTAAGAGCCAAAGGGAAAGGGGTCACATGTGATGCCTTTGTGGAAAGTGTGTGGCCTTTCAGGAAAAAGTCTAAATAGGCGAATGTAAGGGGAGGGCATTTCATGGAGCAGGTTCAGTAGAGGAAAGGCTCAGAAATGGGAAAGCATCTGCTGATGATAAATGGAGCCACTGGAAGAACTGTGCTTAAAGACAGTGACTCGTATGCCAGAGAGAATGGACCAGATGGAGGTGAGATGGGAGGCAGGGAGAACAGCTGGGAGGCTGTCCAAGTGAAAAGAAATACTAGCCTTCAAATAGGACAAAGAAGAAGCAGAGCAAGACATAATTAAGATATTATAAAACTAGAATCAAGACCTGGCAAATGATTACAGAGGGAGGGGAAGAAAGAGGGAGGAGTCAGAGAAGACTGAGATTTTACAGCTACATGACTGGGAGGATGGTAGAGCTAAAAGCAGAAATCACTCAGGAGGAGAGCCAAGTTTAGGTGAGATCCTAGTGGTGGTAGCAGGGAAAGCGTCATGATTGAGTTGGAGATGCCCAAGGGACATGTAGATGGACTAGTACATCAGGCAGCTGATATACAGATCTGAATATCAGTAGACACAGTTGTACTGATGGTCTTTGGAGGAACTCATCAGATGATGGGTGTCATGGGTTGAATTGTGTTCCCCCAAAATTGATATATCAAAGTCCTAAACCACAATGCCTAAGAATATACACTTATTTGGAAACAGGGTCACTGTACATTTAACTAATTAACATTAGGTCATACTGGAGTAGGATAGGCCCCTACACCAATATGACTGGTGTCCTTATATTAAAGGGAAAATTTGGACTTACACACACACATAGGGAGAATGCCATATATAGATGAAGGCTAAGATTGGGGTAAGGTAGCAAAAACCAAGGAATGCCAAATATTTATAGCAAACAACCAAAAGCTAGGGAAAAAGCATGAAACAGATTTTCCCTATAGCTCTCAGAAGGAACCAACCCTGTTGACACCTTGATTTCAGACTTCTAGGTTCCAGAAAAGTGAGACAAATTTCTGTTGTTTAAGCTACCAAATCATGATGCTTTTTTATGGCAGCCCTAGAAAACTAGGCAACTAGGAGTTAAATTCCTAGGAGTGGCTGAGAATGACCAAAGAGAGCACTTGGTCTGAGAAGCCAACCCTGGATGGAAGCCTTAAGAACCCCTATAGGTAATGGCTAGACAAAGTGAGAAGAGTCAGCAAAGGAACCTATGATAGAGCACTCCAAGACGTAGGAGGAAAGCAGGAGAGTGACTCTCAATGAAGTGATTTTTGGTTCCAATTAAATCTCTTGAAGCATTTATTAGGTTCCAAGGAAACAAAATAGTGAGCTAGGAAATTCTGAGGAAAGAACAAATTGGATATGAGGAGTGTGGATGCCCAGCGTCAAGGGAAAAAAGATCTCCTTGCCAAGGTCTGACTAGAAAAATGCTAAGAACAGTAAGGCTTTTCTTTGAGGGATCTGCATCTCCTTTTTGGGACATTTGCTCCACTAGCTGCTGAGAAGTCCTCAAGTGCCCCTGCCATCTTTTAAATAGAAGCCCAAAAGACAGACATGTTAAATGTAAGATTCTGGAACTCAGTGACAACAGGTATTGGACATCCACTATGTGCCAAGTGTATTATCACTGTGAATTTTCATGACCATCCTAATTTCCCTATTTCACAGATAAGGAAACTGAGGCTCTGAGGAGAGAAATGACCTGCCAAAGGCTACAGAGCTTGTAAGTGGCAGAAGTGGAAGGAGAACACAGGCCTTTATGATTCTAAAGCCTTACCCTTTCCCTCACTTTGAGGATATCAAATGGGTTTCTTGTCTGATATAGTCTCTGATCAGTTGGATGATAGCTGCCTGGAGAACTTGCTGAGGAAGACTGCATTAAGGCTCATTGGGAAAGAGGGGCCATAACTGATTACTGCTGTCTGGTTTGGACATAGACTGAGCATGGGTGGCATACTTACCAACCCTGTACTCCACCATACAATCACCGTTGGGTAAGGGAGATAGGAAAAGGGAGTCCTGTTCCTTGTATTATATATAGATGGGCATTGTCATTCTTGGTATGGTCACTTCGCTTCTGAGAAAATTAAATACAGGAAATTAGTACATAACATTCCATGCTTTAGGAACTTGCCATGGGTGGACACTCACCAACACACGCTCATGGCACGCAACTTGAAATTGGTTTTCAAGTAGAAAGCCATCACCTCCCATCTCTCTACACCATGTGGAGGCCTGATGGATCTTAATAACTATCCAGAAAGAAGGCCAATGGTTGAGAAATTCACATACAAAGGATGAAAGGATGGCAATGTATATATGTGTATGTGTGTGTGTGATGCAGGTGTTCAAATCAGTCAGGCCTTGGGAATTAAAAGGAACTAGGCTAAAATCAAAAATAATCAAATTGATAATCACCACCCTGTATTCAATTGAAGCTGACCATGTACAGAGGCTGGAGCAGAGAGCATCCTACAAGAGGTGATAGATGAAACTGATTCTCCTAAATTTCACCCGTACCACCAACAACTTGTTATGGTGTCCAAAATTCCACTATTAGAATCTCTCCAAAGGATGGTTACTCTCTCAAACTGACCCCAGGGAATGAAAGTATATGCCCAGGTATAGAAAAGCCTGATGCTTGGGATATGGCTCTTTAGAAAAAATGTGAAAAAATGTCTCTGTCATTCTCCCCATTCTGCTGGTACATTTAAGGGGTGATCTCTCTGAGGGATCATTTACATTTTCTTAGGGTAGTAAAGACCTAAAAAGTGCCTTCAAGGCACCCCAAAGGAAACTATAATGGTTGATTCTAAGATCAAGTGAAATGGAAGGGGTTGGAGGGCTCTTTGAGTCTAGTGGTTTAACAAAAGAGGAATGGAATTGAGAAGCAGGAAATGGGAGTTCTAGTCCCTGCTGAGCAACAAACTCACTTTATGACTTCACAGAAGTCACTTAACCCCACAGTGCCTGTAAAGTGGCTAAGAATACTTACCCTTTCCATCTCATTGAGGCTTCTTGGTGAACTTGGAAGAAAAGAAATTGGATGGTGGTAAGGGTCATCTTCATCAAGCTTTGGTACAGTTAAGTTTCTGTTCATACTGTGAGAAGAATCAAGCATTCCAAGATTGCTGTATGAATCCCCTTCCCAGGACTACTTTTTTTTTTTGCCCCTCCCCCACCCCTCCCCTCCCCT